>NW_022753973.1:99720-101134 GCF_011630105.1 Anneissia japonica
CTGACTGAACTCTGCAGAAACTTCACATCGATCTTCGCATCGCGATGTAAAACAAAATGTCGGAAAACTTTTCTTTGACGCATGCGCATTTGCATAAATGTCTACACACACATACACACTACACACAATAAAAAAAACATAGGAAATAGCAAGAGTGATTACAATAGTTCCTATTGCATTACATGCATAGGAACTAAAAAGTAAAGATAAAAAATAAAATAATTATCTGCCAAAAAATATACAGAAAAGATAACATATGATGTGATATTAAACATGTTAAACATTTAATGAAAGCCTATATGAGTAAAATAATTCTTTCCGCAATTAAGTGTTCTCAATGCTATATTATAAAGGCAGAATATAAATAAAATGTTACCAGGTTGGTCAATCAATTGACCACTGTAGGCTTATACAGCACAGAAGCAATAATTCAATAATAGCCCTACCTTATAACATACTAAGGGATCAACTACTTTCTCAATGCTGTATTACAATACTGTACTGATAAACAGTAACTATAAATTCTAAACTTATCATCATTCCAAAAACATTTAATTCAATCATATAAAAATGCATATAATGGTTAATCATATTTGTAATAATCTATTCTTATTAATACGAAAACTCAGTATAAACATTAAAGTTCCAATTACGAGGTTATCCCTTAAGCTAGCAAAGTTAACTAAGTTTATAAGTAAAGTAACATTTATGAGACCATCCCTGGAGAAATGTTTCTCCTGGTCCTTCCCAAGGACTTATCTTAATAGCATTATAATGAATAAGGAGATGATAAGCCTCATACAATGTATTAACAAGTATTTTATCCTAAATTCTACTTAATTAAAACATGTTATAAAAACTGTAACTCACCAGAACTATTAGAATCTTTCTCTGACCAATATATGATTATCTTAGGAAGAATCATCTAAATGCAACAAAATAATAATTCGAAACTTGTGAGGTACAGATTTAACTTGTGCTCCCATTCAGCTCCTGTCTGCATCTAATGTACAGTGACCTCGGACCTCAGGACTCAGGTTCCTTACCTAACTATGATGAACTCTGACCTGTTACACTACCCCTAAAATATCGCCCAAACCTATTTTTCCATTACCCATGACAGTCCCACTGCTGGACACCTTGAAGTAAATAAAACTACACAACGCATTCTTCAATCATTCTATACTGGCCTGGTATATTTTCTGATGTGGCCAAATATTGTAGAACACGTGATGCGTGTCAAAAAATGGCACATCCTAATACTTACACAAAAGTTCCTTTGATACCATTTGACAGAATTGGTATTGATATTTTAGGCCCAATGGAACGTTCGAAAAATAGGAAAGCATATATCCTAACTGTTTGCGATTATGTCACGAGATTCCCATTTGCTATTCCAACTGGTAACATTGAA
>NW_022753973.1:101390-116674 GCF_011630105.1 Anneissia japonica
GGATATTGTAGGTCAGCCATTTGACAGAATTGGTATTGATATTTTAGGCCCGATAGAGCGTTCGAAAAATAGGAAAGCATAATTATATCCTAACTGTTTGCGATTATGCGACAAGATTTCCATTTGCTCTTCCAATTGGTAACATTGAAGCCAAAACAGTGGGTATATATATATAATATATATTTAAAGACTTTGGCTTCCCTTCTCAAATTCTCTCCGATAAAGGAACTAACTTTACATCAAAATTAATGAAACAAGTATCGCCTTGTTAAGAATCGACCAAATAACATCTACTCCCTTCTATCAACAAACAACGGTCTAGTACTAGTAGTAAAGTTCAATGGAACATTGAAAAATATGTTAAAATGTCTTTCTACAGAACAACTTAAAGAATGGGACAGATATGTTCCTCTCTTGCTTAGATAAGGACAGCATGAATCAACAGAATTCACACCATTCCAACTTATATTTGCCGAAAAGGTCAAAAATCCACTTCGACTAAATAAAGACAACATGACCGACACAAACACTGCAGAACAACCCATCTCTCATTACATACATGAATTGAAAGACAAATTGAATGTAGTCGATGACATAGCTGAAGAAAACTTGAAACAAGCACAAGACAAACAGAAACATTACTATGACAAAAAGACAAAGAAACGAACATTGAAAGTTGGACAAAAGGTGTTGGTTCTCCTCCCGGATGACGCATCTAAAGTAAAATCAAAATGGCAAGGCCCATACCCGTCACTAAGTTTTTAAGTGAAGTAAATTACGAAATAAAAGTTAATAACAAACACAAGACATATTATCACATTAATTTACTTAGACTATACAATGAACGCAAACAAACTGAATGTATGTACACTGTAAACGAACATGAATCAGATGTTTGGACCCCTCCTGACCCTGTCTCTTATACACATCTGATGTGTATAAGAATCATATGTAGATATTGAAATTCCAGCTCAGTTGACCAGTCCCCAAAAGTATGAACTAAACGAAATCTTTAAAACTGGAAAAGCAATTATCACTGATGTACCAGGAAGAACAGATTTGTTAAAACATGATATTAAGACTACCACTGAAACCCCCATTCATCAGAAAGCCTATGGAATTCCCTATGCTGTTGAAAACCAGGTAAAATTACAAATACAAAATATGGAACATAGCAAAATCGAACCTTCAAGCAGCCCCTGGGCTGCCCCCATTGTCTCTGTCCCCAAACCTGACGGGTCCTGAATACACTATAGTGTCTCAGAAAAAAATCCCCATGCCTATGGCTTGGGAATTTTTTTTACAGCACTTTGAAATTTTGGCCTAAAATACCTTATTTTAAACTATTTAAAATGGGGATAGTTGAAATAAATTAGTTTTTTGTCACTTTTACATACACTGTGGATATGAAATATTAAAACAACGTGGCTAAATAATTACTCATCACTGTCATTAAAATATTTGATCGGAATGATGATGTCACCATGACAAATTCCAAGATGGCGTCCATTATAGCGGGAAAAAAAATATGTTTTTAATGTAAAAATAATTTTATTGTTATCAAAGTACAAATACAATCTTAAAACAATATTATACATACAGGAATAAAATATAAATATATAATTAATAAACTACTACAAAGTAAACCCAATGAAAAAACGAAATAGTGAAATTTTGCTTTAAAATACCAACTTTTGGATCGGGTATGGGAAACATATTTATGTTTTTAGTCACTTTTAGTTTTATTTTTTATAAATGTGAAAAATTGCAGGACCTTAGTTAAATACCCATTATGGTCGTACAGTGGTGGCCCCAAGGGGTCTCATAGGGTGGGTCCAAACACAGGACCGACTAGACCCTCGGTCAGAGTCCAGGAATAAACATCCCTGGGCTCATGAGAGAGTTTTTTTTTTTAGCTTAGTATGGCCCAAAATATTTCTTTTATGGCAAAATATTAGGAATTGGCAATCAAAATAATGTTATATGGATAGGCAAATCAATATTTGTGGTGCGGCGACTTCGTCGTGGCATCGGATGATGGGAGTCTAGGCTTGCTGACAGAAATTCCCCACCTCCCAAGCAAATTTGAATGATGACGTCAACACACTAAATTCCAAGACTACGACAATCAAAATTAAAGGAAATGTTTACCTATTTAAATTTAATCTTTCTACACTACATTTCTCTTTATCATCATTATTCTACTATTATGTTGTTACTATATAATATTAGTAATATAGTATATCATTATTCTTATGCGTTTTAAAAAATGTATAGTTTATAATTCAAATTGATATTAGCGTTGGTACTGTTATTCTTACTATACTGATGTCATTATTATCGTCATCATCATCTTCATCTTCCTCTACCTCATTGTCATCCCCATCCTCATTAGAATCCCCATCATAATGAGGATGTTGATGATGAGGAGGAGAAGAAAGATGATGAGGTAGATGATGATAATGAGGAAGAGGATGATGGTGATTATGATTGATGATAATGGTTGTTGATAAGGATGATTGTGATGATGGTGATAAGGATGATAGAAAATGATTGATGAGAATGATGATGATGATGAATGATGGGAATCATCCCTATCATCCTCACCCTCGTCCTCATCTTCATTCTCGTCCTCCTACTCATCATCTTCATCCTTATGATGATGATGGGGACTGATGATGAAGAAGAGGATAATGATGAAAATGATGATAGTAATGATGATGATGACAGTAATCAGGATGATGATGAGGATGATAATAATAATGATGATGGTAATGATGATTATGATTATGATGATGAAGATAAGAATGATGATGAGGAGGTTGAGGATGATGAGGTTGTTGAGGAGGAGGAAATTGATGAGGTAGATGATGATTGATGATGGATGATGATTAGAGAGAAGATGCTGATAATGGTGGTGAGGATAATAATGATAATAAGGAGGATTATTAGGATGATGAGTTTGATGATTATGGAGATAAGGATGATGATGATTATGATTGATGATAATGGTCGTTGATGAGGATGATTGTAATAATGATGATGAGGATGATTGATGATTGTTGATGAGGTTAATGATGATGAATGATGAGAAACATCCCTCTGCCCCTCATCCTCATCTTCATTCTTATCGTCCTTCTCCTCATCATCATCCTCACGATGAGTATGATGATGATGATGGTGATGATAACGATAAGGATGATGACGTGAATGAGAATGATGGTGATAATGATGATTAATAAGGATGATGATGATGATGTAGTTGATGATGAGGACAAGGATGATAATATGTGATGATGATAAGGAGATAAGGATGAGGTTGATGATGATGAGGATGGGATGGTGGTGATGATGATAACGATGATTGGTGAGGATGGTGATGAGGGTGACAATGATGGATGAGGATCAATGCCATAGCCAGGATTTTCAAACAGTGCGGGGCAATATCAGGGCGGACCCACTTTACGCTTAAATTAAACAATGCGGACCAAATTTACACAAAAATATGAAATATCTGGACACATTTTTTTAAATTTTACCCATTTTATGCTTAATATGAGAAAAAAATCTTAAAAAGTGGACCCCTTTTATGCATTAAATTACATAATTTGGACCCATTTTTAAAAATGTCAACGTTTTTTGTTGACCCTTTAAAAAAATTGTGTGGGACTGTCCCAATAGCTGGCTACGGCATTGATGATGATGAGAATGACGAGAATGAAAATGATGATGAGGATAATGATGAAGAAAATGATGAAGGATGAGGAGGATTATGAGGATGATAACGACGATAGATGATTGATGATGATGGTGCTGAAGATGAGGACGATGACGGCGGATGATAACGGATGCGTATGATGCGATGATGATGATGGTGATGATGATTACAACGATCGATGACAGTATAGCATGATTATGATGATGGTGATGATGACAACAATGAGAATGATGATGACGACGATGACGAATAGGATGAGGATGATGACGGATGATGATAATACTGTAATGATATCAATAGTGGTAATAATAATATTATAAACAGGCCCGTGGCGTGTGGGGGTTAAGGGGGTTACGACGAACCGCCAAAAAACTGGAGAAGGCATTTAAATTGATATTCATAGATTTTTTTACAATGTTCTCCAGAGTATCGGAGATAAGGGTCCACTTTCCACCGAAACGAACCTCCCACAAATTAAGTCACGCTACGGGCCTGATAATTATTATAATATTATTATATAACAGTACTAACAATGTCATTCATTTTAATAATAAAATATAACTTTGAAATAACAAGAATACAATACAGTAATATATAATATAATAATATTAATAATGATTTCAATAATAATAAATAAGCATAATATTACTATTAAAATAATAATATATATTTTATATGTGTACATCGCTTTGATGAGATTGTATTTTGTACTTTGAGAACAATAGTAATAATACTGTAATGATAATAATCTTACAAAAATAACAATTTTCCGAGTCCAGAAATGGAATTGTTGGGTCCTTCAGAGCAAAATTTCACTATTTATCTTTCCAGTGGGTTTATATTGTAATAGTTCATTAATTAATTATATATATATATATAATATATATATATATATATATATTGTTATATTGTTGTATGTATAACATTGTTTTGAAATTGCATCTGTACTCTGATACAATAAAGTTAATTTTACCTTTTATAAAAGTTTTTACTGCCAAAATGGACGCCATCTTGGAATTTTTTGTGATGACGTCATCATTCCCGATTAAATTTTTTAACGAGAGTGAAGAATAACTATTTAGCCAAGTTCTTGTTACATTTGATATACATAGCATATGTAAAAGTGACTAAAAATCTACATTTATTTTCCCTACCCCCATCTATAAATAGGATATTTTATGTCAAAATTTCAAAGTGCTATAAAAAAAAAATTGCCCAAGCTCTAGGAATGGGGATTTTTTTTTCTGAGTCCCTATATGGTATACTGATTCAGAAAAACCAAAAATAAATTTTCCTTTACTTTTTTCCCGCTAATCTCCTACTGCACCCAGGCTATCAGGGAACTAAATGAAATTACCATAATTGATCCATATCCTATGCACGGATAGACGATATCATAGATAAGGTCGGCAATGCTAAGTATATTACAAAATCGGATCTAACACAAGGTTATTACCAAATTGCCCTAACAGAGGCGGCTAAACTTAAATCAGCATTTATCACACCTTTGGGTCAATACCAATACAATGTTATGCCATTTGGCATGGCTATAATAGCCCAGGCACTTTTCAAAACTTAATGTACATTATTTTGAGAGGTACTGAAAACTATGCCAGAGCGTATATAGATGACATTGCAATATACAGTACAGACTGGCAATCCCATGTACTTCATGTTTCTGATGTATTAGATAGAATTCAAGCAGCTGGTCTAACTGTTAAACCTAAAAAGTGTGAAATAGCCCAAAATACTATAACCTACCTTGGTCATAAAATTGGTAATGGCCAAATAAAACCAACTACCGACAAATTGGCTGCTTTGAAAAATTCCCCCCCCCCTCCGAGCATTCTTAGATCTCGCAAATTATTACCGAAAATTTATCCCGAACTTCTCTCAGATTGCACTCCCACTAACTGAGGCCACTCGAAAATCCTCCCCGAACAAGGTGGAATAGACTGACTTGATGTAAAATTCTTTCAGAACATTACAAACAAAATTAGCTGATTCTCCTGTATTAATAAGTCTAAATTTTTATAAACAATTCATCCTACAATGTGATGTTAGTAATCGAGCCATTGGTGCTGTCTTGACTGAATGTGATGTTGATGGAAATGAACACCCAGTTGCTTATTTAAGTAGAAAATTGTCTAAATGTGAAGAAAATAATTATAGAATTATGGAAAAAGAATGTTTAGCTATTATGTGGGTCATACGTCGTACGACAATTGCATGTATATCTATGATCATAAAGCTATAAAATGGCTAGATCGTATAAAAACTAAAAACCCTCGACTTACTAGATGGAGCTTAACGCTTCAGCCGTACACTTTTACAATCGAGTATAAGAAAGGATCCCACAACATCAATGCTGATACTTTTTCACAAATTTAATGTTGTCGTGATTTTGAATATATCATGTAATAGTTAACGATCATGTGTATTTAAGTTACATTGCACAATATGAAGTTCACGCCGCCACTCCCACCTTCGCCTCCACCATGGTTGGTGTAAATAAGTGGTGAACAATCGAGCTCTCCTTTCCCCCTTCACCCATTTCCTCTCTTTAACTCAAATTTTCTCCCTCTTTTTTATTTTTTGGCTTGACCGACGGTAGTGGGGGGGGGGGCGCACACACGGGCCCTCATGGCCCCCGCTAGACCCACCCCTGTACTTGTTTATAATTTTAGTTAAGTATATGATTATGTTTTCATTTTAAGTAATTTTAATTGAATTTTGTTAATTTTATCGAACTAGTAACTTTGTAAACGTAAGCAAAGCCACTGTCATGTGTTTTGATTGGTTATACCCCTATACATACATAAGACAAATAATTTTAATTGAACACTTCCGTGTGTAGGAATTGCCGTACATATCCAGTGCAGTTGAATTTTGTTTGAATTGAAATTGCATAAAGTATATAATCCATACAGCATCAAGAAAGTTCCAAAAGTGTGGATGAACAAACATTGATCGGATGGTCATCTATATTTTACGCATCAAATTCAATCATACACGAAGATGAAGAACTTTCATTGAGTATTTTACCAGGAAGATGCAGCTATGATTTTATCAAGCTTAATGCCCAGTGATTTTTTTAGCAGACTACAGACTGACCAGACCAAAGTATTGAAGGTCAAAACTGACATTCCTAAGTGCTGCAAGTGTGACAATGATTTATACTTCTTCATCCCAGTGGATTTTTGACTTTTGGAACCCCAAAATGACTTTTGCTAGACTATAAGATGATGATTTCCGAACATACAGTATGGAACTTTTAATGAACGCTTATAAAACTTTTGAACTGTTTGTACACAATAGGCCTACTTTGAAGTGTCTGTATTGTTTACATTGATATTGAATTCATATACTGTTATAATTCAGTTTATATTTTATATACTTGTTTTGTTATTTAGTTTTGACTGCTATATGCTTAATTTATATTTACTTTTACTTTCCTTGTCTCAATAGGCTTGAGTAATTAAGGGTTTTGAATTAATCTTTAGTTTTGAAGACACGACTTACATAGAAGACACGACTTACATAGTACCCTATAGTTGCATGGCACCTAAGGCGTTCACCCCTCTAGTTCCCCAGAGCATACCTGTAGTATCTGTGACTAACTGTTACATTCCTAAGGTTGTATTTTCCTACTACTCCTCCGGGGAGTTGCCACCACTACAGTAAAGCATGTGTTTCCAAATTGTAATGACCATTACTAATTAAATGAGTCATCAATCCATATGTTTCCTGTCCCCATGTATATAATTTACCTGTGTTTAGTTAGGAAATCAGTTCGTGTATTGATTTTACAGACATTTACATCAGTCCTAATCAAAAACATTGTTTTTATATTACAGTGTATTTGCGACTATTTTACTTTTGTCCCCTGATACATTATTGCATTGCCTTGGCTCTCGACACGTTACCGATACAGGTGTAAACACTATAGGATAGCCCACGTCTAAAAGAAGACTTATTTCCAGTGGATTGGGCAGTACACTGGGAGACAATCCCCTACTCTTTTCAGGCTTTAGGATATAATTTATGGGGAGAGGGATGTCCGACTGGGGGGGGGGGAAAGTAAGTATTTATCGGTGTAACTATAGCGCGCAGCATTATCTAAGGGCCAAAGGCCCTTAGATAATGACTATCGAACCTTATGCCTTGTGGTCCTATTAATAAATTATGAATAGTGACCCCTTTTCTTGATTATGACTAGCGAACATTATGAAGGGCGGTCCTTATTTTTTATGAATAGCAAACCCTTTTCTTCATTATGAATAGCGAACCTCTGGTATAGGGTAAGCTAATGTTATGAATAACGAACCTAATGAATAGCAAACCTTCTGCCTAGAGAGCTTAACCTATCTCTTGTAGTACATCTAAACCTCTTATTGGTTGTTGTAAGAGCGAACCTCTTGTTTTGGTAGTTTGTCCTAATAGGATGCAGCATTGTAACCGACCCACATTGGAGTATTTTCCATTTTCAAGGCGTGGTTCATTATCCATAAGAAATTCGTATCCAACACTGCACTATGATAAAAAAAAAAAAAAAAGGCGTCAAGTGAGGTAGTATACTGTCATATTTGTTTCTTACGATATGGCTCTAGACCTAATAGTTGTGGTTAGTGTGATCTTTTCCTGTTTTTCTCATGTTGTAGAAATTCAGAATAATGTGATGCTGTTTTAGCACTTTCCTTTCCTTGTTCCCCTGCTATATTCTAGTAAAGTATTATTATCGTGTCGTGCAATGTGTTGGCCCTAGATAAGGTCTGAGTCATTTCATTAAAGTTATCAAAGGCAAGACCCATTGGCTTATGTTTTACAGTTCCAATTGGGCATGCTATTTGTATTTTCTCTGCATTATCTGTTTCAAGTTATTCAAGACAGCTGTACCCAGATCAATTTAGCACACGTACCAACTTTTTGATACCTGTAGGCTAATAGTTTTCACAGCCATCCTAGTGCAATTTGTTTGTCAGGCTTTACTTGCCCTCGTTTCACAGGACATCATCACAACTTGACACGTCGTTTGATATGTTCAATGTTGGCTGTTCGGATAAAACAATATTAATATTTTTATTCAGAAATGTTCTCTTCAATAAACATCAACGGCAAAATGTTTGAATGCTTTAAAATTGAAAGAGGGGGTGAAATTCAAATTGATGGAAAAGTGGTAAATTACAACAAATGGGTAAAATCAAGAATCATATTCGTTGAAAATTCCAAGGGAAAATGTATATATATTAAAGAAATAGATTAAATTAGATAGGTTTACGTAGATTAACGTATTCTAACAATAAAAAAATGATCCAAGTTTCATTAGTATTTTTTTTTTAAATTTAATGCATCAAATGTTTATGATTTTGATATGTTGTTATCGGTCATTTAGTACATTTTAAAATACTTACAAATATGTTAATTTAAATTTTTAGCCTTTGTATATTTAAATACTAAATAATTCACCTTTCAAGTATCAAAAAAAAGGAAAAGAAAGAAAATAATAATTAATGGAATATATCTTATAGATGTGTATGGTCTTCTAAAAGTACTGTACCTTGTATGTACATTATATTCTAATCGAACGAAATTTATTGACCTATGACCAATTCTTGTGGATTTGGTACAATATTTGGCACAGAACCAATATAATCTAAAATATATTTGATGTGAAATTTGTTGATGTACTCAATATGCTAATTAAATGTCTAATTAACGCTTATTATGAGCGTTCTTAAGTTGACGTGGCACAGGATAGTACACTTAAGAATGGTGAATCTTGATTCCTAATGAATCAAAAAATATGTTAGAATTGGTTTTGTTGATGTACATAATTTGGTAATTATAATTGTTTAGATCTTTGACATATTATTAAGTGGACTTGGCCCCGGATATGGCACTAAGAAGGACTGATTCTTCGTAAATTTAATGTCACTTTCATTGATGTACTCAATATGCTAATTAAATTTCTAATTAGTATTAATTAATGGCATTCTTAAGTGGTATTAGCTCAGGAATGGAAATTTAGAATTAAGGTTTTTGACTACTGATACATCATAGAATATTTTTTAATTGGTTTTGTTGATTAAACTCAATTGTAGGGGGTCATTTGGGTGGTTCCCCCTCAAATCATTACGGAACCCGATACTTAAGAATTGAAATTCTGGAGTCCCAGTAGCCCACACCTACTTACTCCAGACCTCAACTTTTTGTACTTCCATTGCTAATTAAAAGTTTCTTGGGCATATTATGCCAATTGCGAAATGTGAGGAAATACTCTTTGATTTTGCTTAAACACTTTATAAAAAATGCCGTTTGTAACATTTTAATAGGCCTTATACACCAATCTGTAACTACAGTACTTTTTACAAAATAACACCGATACTTGAAACTAGGAACAATTACCAAATTCTGCGGCTGCGTGTTTAGCAAGTATTATGTGACGCAAAGCAGAACTGTCAATTTAAATTTATTATTGAATATAACACAACACTTTTAAAACTCCGTATGATATATTAAACCTTACTAATTTTTTTTTTAATTCACATTATAGCCAACTTATCGTCACGTTATGGATAGAACAGAAAATTCTAGAACTATTACCGTATCTGTTTTCATAAAACCAAAGATTCATTAGCCTGAAGGAAGTGGCCGTAGCAGTATCTGAAACCGTTGCTAAGAACTGAAATTCCGTTGCGATTTGGGCCAGGAACTTGTTTGCTAACTCTTCCAGCCGTGCATTGAATTAATTTAGTGTTTAATTAGATCTATTGCATTAGATATATTGAGCCATTGAGGAAATATATTGAACTGAATGACATTTCCAAAATAATATTGAATTGAATTAAGATTCAGTTTAGAGATAATGCCCGGATCCACCTCGACGCTAAGGTATACGGTAGTCCCTACGTGCTCCAAACATTCCACGCGTGGCCTAAACCTATGTTGCACATAAAAACCACATCATAATTCAAAGAGTGTACATAAAGTAATTCATAATGGGAGCAGGATGCCGGATACCTTAGAATTACGATGATACACGATGAAAGGTTAATAATCTAGATTTTATTTCTCGTCTGTGTTTCCGTTTGACTGTCACCTGTGCACGTGTCCGAGTGACGTCACCTCAGACGATAAACCAAGCAATCCTTATAAGAAGTTAATTCGCAGACAGACTTCACAACTAAATGCTAATAATTTTCATATGCAGACATTGCGTATACATAAGTCTGTTATCAATACATTATTGCTCTCGTCGTCTGGACTTAATCTGACGTCACAATGACAGACGGCGATGGATATAGGGCATTGCATCCTGCCCCAGATACTTGATTGAACTAGTGAATAGTTACATTTTAATGACATTTTACAAATATTTTAAGGCTTGGAAAAAGCATAAAGTAATGTACCGGTCAGTTTGATTTAATTTAGCTTGAAAACATAGTAATAGTTTTATAATTCCAATGGATGACTTGCAACAATGCAAATTTCTCTGCTGATATCTTCAATTGAATTGAATTTATTTGGTATAAAACAACATCAAGATTCATATAAAACAGACAAGGGAAGAAAAGATAATAAAATGACAAAGCGAAGGTTCTTAATTACCAGTATATGTAAAATTCAGAGAAGGAACAAGACAAGAAATTAGAAGTTTCGATGTTGTTTATATGCAGGGATAGCCAATGAAAGTAGTTAAATAGTTCAAACCGCTTATTTCCAATTGGGTCCATATAACAAGGCAGTTCAACAATAGGACGCACATTATCTAGGGACATCAAAGGCTACATTCAAACCCGGTAGTTGCTAAATATAACTGGTTCAGCCGAGGGGGCGTGGCTTGTATGGTGACACGTCCTGTATAAATTATACCGTCTACCTAAAAACTAAAAACATCGCACGTACACCGTGTGACGTTAGAGAGGGGGGGCTGAGGCTTAGTTTTGTGCATAGGTTTGTGCTGCTGCTACGGCCGGGTGACGGACGATCGGGGGCCCAAGAGACATCGAGGCCATTTCCAGTATGGACGATCGTGTAGGTCTAGGCACCTCTAAGCCTGCGCTAGTTCGGACCAGGAGGCCTCTTCAGTAGTCTTAGGCCTAGGCAAGGCAAAGTCCTGGATTAGCGCTTCCAGAAACTAGCAGCAGTCTGTCTAGCAGTCGGACAGTCGGACCAAAAAAAAAAAAAATTAAATATAGGCCTACACCAAGCCAAACTATGTCTTTCATACTGCGTTAGTGCCATTTCCGGCCAGCGATTTTTTTTTTCGTGAAGAGCCAAGCATAGGGAAACATATAAAGCGCTCTGATTGGCTAATGATAAGATGAAATCATCGCACAAGTTGACACAAGAGTCAACCAACTCGCACTCGAATACGGATACGGTGCGAGTGAGAGTGATCTCAAGAAAGTATAGGTTTGATTCACCGATTGCAGACTATGGTTTTCTCAGAGTAAGTTTTCACTATTATTGCTGCATTCGTAACCCACAACGATGAAGGTAAAATTGTAAGGAGGGATGCATCTCATGAATCTATCTAGGCCCAGTCTAGGCAAGGTCTACCCTTGGCGTAGTTGGAAGATGGACCTACACTCCTATCCCATATCATCAATCATGATGCAAGAAAGATCAATGCAACACTTAGACACTAGGCCTAGTTTGCATGACAAGTTCGCCTTCTTTTTTCTGAAGAAGTACCTAGCAGAGCAACCTGCTTAAGGCCCAAATAGTCTATTTTTTCCTTTATTTCTACACCTCAATACTGTAATATAATAATTATTAATAAATAACTACTGTACTACCAAACTTTACTACTACTAGGGCTTAGACCCTGGCCTATTATCCACAGCTCTCCAATACTTTATATTATAATTGTAATTTTAAAATTATAATGTTATACTTGACTAACAGCAAACTTGGCAATGTGAGATGCCCCTTTCTTTATTATACAGTTGCTTAAATTATTGGTTATAATTTTTTTTTTTACCATTTTGATTTTTAGTTCCTATGCATGTAATGCAATAGGAACAATATTTAAGAATGCACCACGTGGGTCGCTTTCTTTGTTATGCGGTAATAGTATACGTAGCAGAGTGACGACAGCAAGCTAAGCCTAGCACAGGGCCTAGACCGTGTACGTTCATGATAATCGTAATGAAAACTTCGGGTGACAGACGATTGGGCCAACTGGTGTGGACGATCGGACCCAAGATATTTTCAAATAAATTGTAGTCCTTAGCAGGCCACTGCCAGCACCCCCACTTCCGATATCGTTCCAAACTACTGTAAAATGAAAATACTGTATAATATACCTAGCTAGGCCCTATGCCTACGATATTTTTTCAAAGAAATTTGCTAAAAATGTTACTGTAATTTGCTTGTCGAATTACATTACCAATGTGCTCTGAAATCACAATTTTGGGCCATAAAGACTCCCCCTGTATTTTTCAACCACCACACAAATTTGACCCAACCGTACATATAAGTATGTATGTTATAATGTATGTATGTATATATATGTATGTGTGTGTATGTATATATGTATATATATATATATATACATTATAACATATATACATACTTATATATATATACATATATATTTTTTATAAATACATACATATATACATATATATAAGTATGTATATATGTATGTGTATATATATGTATATACGGTATATATTATATATATTTATATATATACATACATATATGCATTATAACATATATATATACATACTTATATATATACATATATACATATATACATACTTATTTATATACACATACATACTTATATATATACACACACATATATACATACATATATATACATAATATATATACATATATACATATATATATATGTATATATATAAGTATATACATATTTATATATATACATATATACATACTTATATATATACATGCATATATACATAATTATATATCTACATATATACATATATATATACACATATATACATACTTATATATATATATACATATATACACATACTTACATATATATACTTATATAGGCCTATATATATATGTACGGTATGTATACATACATATATGAATTATAACATATATACATAATATTATATGCCTACGATATTTTTTCAAAGAAATTTGCTAAAAATGTTACTGTAATTTGCTTGTCGAATTACATTACCAATGTGCTCTGAAATTACAATTTTGGGCCATAAAGACTCCCCCTGTATTTTTCAACCACCACACAAATTTGACCCAACAGTACATATAAGTATGTATGTTATAATGTATGTATGTATATATATGTGTGTGTATGTATATATATATATATATATATATATAAAAAAAAAATATCTCAATTTTTTGTGAAACAGTGCTCAATCCCACTGAAAAATCTATCTCTTATACACATCTAGATGTGTATAAGAGACAGATTATGCACTTGTCAATTGTAGTCCAAACTTCCATGGAAACTGCTAAGTGATACGCACGCGTAGTGCTTCCATCAAGGAACCTCATCTCCTTGGCCTAGCTCTCACGTTGCTTCTCCGATTCAGACCTACTGTAGGCTAAACCTTCAAGTAGGTTTTATCCTCCAATCATTTATTAGCGAGGCATTTTCCCAGGACTACGGCGGTGTGGCGGGGACTTAGCCGGGGATGTACATTAAAACGATGCTCCGCATTGCTAGGAGGTGGCCGGGACTCTCACATGCATGTAACCATTTTGGAAATTACATCCCCTGCTAAGTCCCCGCAAGGCCCAAAATGAGGATAAAAATAGGCCAGCAAAAACTTGCCAACTTTCAATCCTCCGTGTTTTTACAAATACTCAAGTTTATGAAGTCATTAACACATTGTACCCTTACAAATCTACAACAACTTTGCTACTATTAGATAGTAAAGAGGCCCACATTTGGCAAAGAGTAGAAAGAGGAGTCGCATGTGGATTATATATTATTGCCTATTAATATTTTACAAAAAATTTGTTTTACGATTGGCAAATTTTCCTCGGGTACAACGTACATAAATGTAGTTTCCGGTACGATCTGTCTCAGTGGAAACCATGCCTCAGATTGCAGTGTAAAATACGGTGGATGCTGAAGCATGGAAAATCTACTATAGGTTGCCAAAAAACCTGTGCCAATTCTTGTTCGTCAATATTCTCAAAAATTGTGGAATGCCAACTTGAAATTTTGTAGGCTGCATTATATGCCAGACAATATTACTATCATTAATTATTACAACGCTTACATTTCAATAATTCACATTTATCTGAATTGTTTACAATCCAGGCCATGTCAAAATTGTCCAGAAGTAAAGATACTGTAGCACATAGAAGAACTTTACTATTTTTTTTTATTTCGCTTTATCAAAGGATTTCATCCATGCTTTATCATTCATTGAAACTGATGCATGAATAACTTTCATTATTTACTAGGAATAATGTGCATTGTTTATTATGTTCCACTTGAAGGGCTTTAGCAACTTGTCAACGCAGATTGAAGTCAAGGTTCAATATGTTCAAACAAGAATGTAAAATGACAGCGCAAAAAAAAGCTTCTACATAT
>NW_022753973.1:118077-122875 GCF_011630105.1 Anneissia japonica
TGTTGTTCCCAATACTGTAATCTGTTACACGTATAAAAATCGGCTTACTCGGCGCGTATGTGCATGGATTGTTTTGTTGGCGTGTATCGCAGCCACATTGCTCTGACGAGTGTGCGAGATACGGTACCTTGCGACTGTCATCTTATCATTAGCCAATCAGAACGCTTCATATGTCTCCCTATGCTGGGCTCTTCACGAAAAAAAAAAATTCGCTACCCATTTGAAGTTGGATTTGATGTTCTCCATAGTTAAGCGTGGGTTAGAGCTCTGTCTCTTATACACATCTAGATGTGTATAAGAGACAGCTTAGACACTAGGCCTAGTTTGCATGACAAGTTCGCCTTCCTTTTTTCTAAAGAAGTACCTAGCAGAGCAACCTGTTTAAGGCACAAATAGTCTATTTTTCCTTTATTTCTACACCTCAATACTGTAATATAATAATTAATAATAAATAACTACCCTACTACCAAACTTTACTACTACTAGGGCTTAGACCCTGGCCTATTGTCCACAGCTCTCCAACACTTTATATTATTATTGTTATACTTGACTAACAGCAAACTTGGCAATGTGAGATGCCCCCTTTCTTTATTATCCAGTTGCTTAAATTATTGGTTATAATTTTTTTTTTTTACCATTTTAATTTTTCTATTTTGTACTTTATATGATGTTACAACATTTTAACTGTCTAGTCTTCTATTATAGGCCCCTATATATCCCTTTTTAATGAATAAATGTAACACAAGTAACATGCAATTTGGTCTTTGGACACCTTATATTATTGTTTGAGATGTGATGTTTGAATAAATAAAGTAATGTTTTTAAATATCAACCAACCTACAAATAAGCAGCAACCCAGGTTTTTTTGATAAAAAAATTCCTCAAACTGCTGATGTTGTTATGTCATGACATAATAAATGGATGCACAGTACAGCACAATTAAATACTTGAATCTGGTGTTGTTTTTTTTTTAGGTCTATGAAATGATAACACAGAGTGGGAATTTGGCCTTTTGGGATGCTTCTGGATGGAACGCTGACTGATAGACATTGCTAGTAGCAGCTATGCATAGAACAATCTCATCACTACCTTCAACACAGCCAATTCCAGATGAATGCCTAACCAAAATACATGAGCAAATGTACAAAGTAAAAAGCCAGAAGTTGTCTACAATGTCTGGGCAAAATAAGTTTAGAACATTTAGGAAAGACACAGTTAGGTAATGGAAGGATGTGCAAAGAGAACATTGTACATAAAATATTCCACTGAGTACTTCTTGAAAGCAAATAGAAATAAAAGTCTCCCATAACCTAGTATATACGGAAAACCAAAACCTTCAAAAAAACTTATTCATTTAAGTCAAAAATTGTAAATTACACTCTTGCCAAATAAAAAAAAAATAGATATTGCATTATTTATTTTAAAAAAATAGACAGAGTTTGTGATTGTAGTAATGGTCACACATCTGCTTTTCTGACACTATTATATTTATTACTGTATTTGTTAGCTAATATTTACAAACACAATTAAGGGTTGCCTTAATTTATTAGCTGTGAATTATCTCTGTTATTTCACACTTTATTATATCATTTATAAGCTGGTTTTATTATTTATAATTCGAGAAAAAAAGGGAACAATAAAGAAAAATAACTTAACAGATTTAATATTATTGACTATTTTATAATTTACTTGCTTCAATTTTTTCAGATGTGCAATTTCGTGCGAGTGTAATTGCACAAGGAGAGAGCAAAATATATATTGTACAGTAGTGAAGAAAGTTGACTTTCCAGCTTAGATTTATACATTTAAAATACAGATACAAATACCAACAATATATGCTATATGTTAAATGAAATAGACACCATCAATAAATAACATACTGCACAGATTCAGAGGAAGAAAAGATAAATTGAAGTGGTGCAATACACTAACTTTTTTTAATTAATTATTATTATATTACTGTTGCCATCGTGAATACTAAATTTTGACAGTATTACTACACTATACACTATTTGTATATTGATTGACTACCATTAACAGACATAGACAGGTAAGTAAAGGAAAGACTTTTCGAATAATACTGTGCCTTGTTTAGTGAACTTATTTTTGTAGAAGCCGTCAGAGGGAGGGAAGAATTATTTAGCAAAATGATTTTGCCAAAAGCAAAGTGAAGGACAAAATGAGAATAAAATTTTCAATGATATAAATTGAAACAAGTGTTGTAATGAGATTGATAAATGCTTTAAATTTATCTAATTTGTGGATATTTCAGGGGAGTGAATTAAAGCCATAATAAAAATATGTAACACTTTTATGTTTTTCTAAAATTTCTATTTTTCGTCGGGGAGGTGCGTTAACTATTCGAAATCGCTATTTAAACAAGGTACAGTATCATGAACATGTCTTGCCTAAAAATCTGTGATCCCAGGGCCTACTATTAGGCCCTCTATGCAAACGACCTCGTTTGTACTCATAGTAGGCCCTACTACAGTGTTTTCTAGGCCTATTGATAACATTGGTATTAGAGTTGTATGATCAGCGGTGACTATGGTAGACTACTAAATGTTGTTCCCAATAATGTAATCTGTTACACCTATAAATCAGGCTTACTCGGCGCGTTGTATGTGCATAGATTGTTTAGTTGGCATGTATATCGCAGCCGAATTGCTCTGACGAGTGTGCGAGATACCTTGCGACTGTCAAACAAAAGTGCGATTATGTCATCTTATCATTAGCCAATCAGAGCGCTTTATATGTCTCCCATGCTTGGCTCTTCAAATTCACTTCCGGCCATCCAGTGCTCCCTATTTTTTTTTAGAGAAATCTCATCTCCCAAACCCTCCCCCTCCTCAGGCATACAAGCTCAAGCCCCCTGTCGGACAGCTTAACCCCCCCCCCCAGAAAATGTATCCCAGAGCAGCCACTGTCTAGGAATTTAGGCCTATGCAGTACAAATACAATACAAATTTTAATATTATATACAATACGAATTGGAATACAGACATTGGAAAGTTAATATATATTTAATTTAATTAAATATTTAACATTCAGTTTCCCTTCTCTTTTTGTGTAATATAGCCGGCAATTTTGTGAAACTCTAAAAGTAATAAACTTCAGCAGTTATGTTGTAATAGAATTTGTAATTTTAATTTATTAGCCCGATTTTCTCTTCCAGTTAGATAATTTGTTCATGGGATTTGGTTGGAAAATCTACAGACTAAGTACAGTATTGTGGTACTAGTAGAGTATTATATATAGGCCATTGACTTGTTTTCATTTCTTTATGTGATTACGGCCTAATCCCTACCTCTAAAGTAAGACTAGCTCGGCCTATGTATTATTTCACTCTGTGTAGACCCCATAATGTTCCAGGGATCATAATTTTGGGGAAAAAATTACACAGGGACAACTAATTTTTTCTTAAATTGGTTGTACCATATAGTTGCTGTGTTTTGCTATGCTGTGTGATTACAGCAGGGCTCACTCAGTGTCTAGGACGAAGTATAACTAAACTATAGCTGAAATTATACATGACGTCAACATGCCAAGCCGCGCCCCCTCGGATTGCCTGTTTGATACTTTCAATTCTCGAAAACTGAAAGATCTCAAACAGTACTGACGGACTGTGTGCAATGATTCCCCACATATAGAATTTTAGAAAAAGTGCATAGAGTGGATTAAGGGAGGGGAGATAAAGGATGGGTCTTTCGCCAAAATCGCATGATTCAGTGAGTGGATACTTACAATAAGTTCAGTAATTAAATTATTCGAAGAAATTAATAATCAAAATGAATTCAATTTCCTCTTAAATAATCGATTAAATCAAGACTGTCTAGAAAACATTTTTTATTATAAGACACAGCGGAATTTCGTGACGCTTTAAAACAAATCATGTGCAGTAAATTGATGGTCCCATTAGGCAATAATAATTGTGAACCAGATGATGACACTTTTCTAGACACGATTAGGCCTACAGCACCACCGACAACAAAATAACGTCATTAATGGCTATATCGGCGATTTACCGGTATTTGATGTACTGTAGACCCCAATATTGAACTTCCACAAAAGAACGTCATGGTCTATGTTAGTGGCTATATTGCCAAGAAAATGTTAGCCACTCATTCATGTGAATCGTGTACATAATCTCTAACGGATGGTGAGGTTATGTTAGAAGTGCCTTCTCAATTACTGTTGCACTACAAGGCATATGACACCAGTGTTTCTGATTTTGGTTCTTTGACGTCCCGAGTACTAAGTTAGTTAATGTTCTCATCAGTCACATAATTGTAAATCTTGTGATCTTGAGTTTTTTAATAGGAGTTCAAAGAAAGAAGATGGGGAAAAGAAAAGAAATATGAAGTTGATAAAGATAATTCATCTGTAAACTGGTGAGGAAATTTAGTAATTTGAGATGCAACTGGAATTCAGATATAATTAAATTTTGTCCCCTCTTAAATTATTCATAATTAAACGGTGCAATAGTATTAGCCAATAATAATTCTAGAAATGATATTCTTGTTAGATCATGAAACTTGAATTGTACAGTATATACAGTCATTTTGTTGAGTTTTGAATAAAGAAACACGCTATAGGCCCAAATTTCATAAAACGCGATTATTAAATTTTGTTAGAGTCGTTGTAATAACATTGAATGATGAAAATACAGTAATACTGAGAAATGAGAATTTTTTTTAAATTGTACATAACATAAATAAATAATAAGCATATAGGCTTATATACATACATACATAAATACATGCATACATATAATATATGTATATTATATATATATATA
>NW_022753973.1:122975-123438 GCF_011630105.1 Anneissia japonica
AGCCCAACATTTTAATTTGCCCCATCACTCTATTAACAATCTGCGTGTTACCATTATCGAATCTAACTTCAACTCCACTCATCATCGCCGCCTTTCTGAACTTTCGTGGATTATCAAGCTAAAAACTTACACTCATGGCCTTAACAAAGATCTTGACTTTCTAGCTGACTTCACCTTTCACCTCTAAACTGTTTATTCTGGCCCATATTCTCCCACCACTGCTATCTCTCTATTTGTCACTGATCTGTAATAGTTTATATTGATTGTTATTTGCCATATACATTTAAGCCTATGCTGTTTAATTAGTCTTTAAGTGCTGTTTTGAATCATTTCAATTGTAACCCTGAAGAGGGGAGCAGGCGCTCCCGAAAATTTGGTTTTTTTAAAATAAAATATATGCTTCAAAGTAGTCACCTTGTGAAGAATGTTATTTCTGTTCTGCTTACTTATTTTATATATATAT
>NW_022753973.1:123660-125180 GCF_011630105.1 Anneissia japonica
CTGGAAAACAACAATCAGCAATAGCTTGATATATATATATATATGTGTATATATATTTATATATGTATATATTATATACGTATATATACATATATATGCATATATACATATAAACATATATATATACATATATATGTACATATATATATATACATATACATACATATATATTTACATATACATACATATATATTTACATATATATACATATATATATCGTATATAAATATATATCATATATATATGTATAATGTGTGTGTGGGTGTGTGTGTGTGTGTGTGTTAGTATTATGTAACCATATTACATACTGTGATTTACTTATATTTACCTACATCAGTGATTTTATAATATGCTAATGTTCATTATCATTTTCTTCATTACTGTCACTGTCTGATGAATGAGAAACACTAGACAACAGCTCAGCAACTGCTTCAGGGCCAGCCTGCTTTTCTGACAAGACAGGTCTCAATTTACCATCTTCCGTAAACCAGCCCAGTTTGCATGGATCAGGGATTTCTGGATGAATAATCACAACCGGTGATAGCATAGAAGCCTGGTAGTGTCACTGCTCTTTCTGGTCCAAGATGATCGTATATTGGCTGAAGAGCCACTCTTCTTCTGGTTTCAGCGCTACCTGTGACAATTCACACGGCAAGATGTCAAAACAAACACTCCAGAGCATCCTCCAACAACAGCTGTAAGCACACAAGAAGAAGCTGATACTTTAATGATTCCCCATAGCATAGAAATGGCCTCTGAATCTGGAAATGATACAGACTGGTTTGTATTGATCTTCAGAAGACTTCCACAGCTTGGCATGAATACTGGAATTTGTGTAGTCTTCTCGTAATGAAGAAAGTATCTGCTAAAAATGCCTCAACTTTACGATGGAAAAGATTCAAAACTCTGCCAAACAATCAAGGTGTAGATAAGCTGCCACCAACTGCAGGAGCCTTATATCAGCATATATTGCGTGTACATCTGCAGGCCAAAATATGGAGCCAGGATACTGTTATTCATCCAGAAATCCCTGATCCATGCAAACTGGGCTGGGTTATGGAAGATGGTAAATTGAGACCTGTCTTGTCAGAAATGCAGGCTGCCCCTGAAACAATTGCTGAGCTTATCAGATGTACCTGTTCAATATGTACATGTTCAAATATTACATGCACGTGTAGGAGAAATAATCTTCAGTGTACTGAGATGTGTACCTGCGAAGCGGAAGGGAGTTTCTGCAACAACTTTCCATTGTTGTCGAGTGTTTCTGATTCATCAGACAGTGATAGTGATGAAGAAAGTGATAATGAACATTAGCATATTATAAAATCACTGATGTAGGTAAATATAAGTAAATCACAGTATGTAATAATATGGTTACATAATACTAACACACACACACATATGTATATATGTATGTATATATATATGTATTTATATATATATACTGATATCAAGCTATTGCTGATTTGGTTTTTTTCAGTATGCTTTCAATATATACATATATATACACATATATATAT
>NW_022753973.1:125275-152044 GCF_011630105.1 Anneissia japonica
TATATATTATGGTAATAACCATTAACAGCATATGGCAATTTCATATAACTAGCTCTATCACACGTTTTTGTTTTACAGTACAGATCGGTTATTATTATATTAATATGTATGCTAAAAAGCTAAAATAATGGAAAATGGCAGCCATTTTAAATTGTAATAGCTCAGAAATGTGTACAATATTTAGTTAACTGTTGTTGTCATTGTTATGAGTGAATTTCCAATTGAATTCTGCATTAGGTTTAATAACATAAACTTACAATATTAGTGACAATTTTAGGAAAAAATGGCGGCCATTTTGAAACTGCTGGCAACCCCCCTTACGTATGAAAAAAAAATGTTGCACATTTCCACGTCAGGTAGGGCAAAATTACACCTATACCTGTTTCTCCCGACGCAAATCCAGTTATTGTCTATTATTCCATCTCGACAATAACAATTATTATCAACACTGCAGTACTCGCTGCTTACTTGGACTCGAATTCAACCCTGGCCATCAGGCACAAGCTCGGTAGTCTAGAGGTATGATGCCAGGCTAGTGATCTGGAGATCGTGGGTTCGAGTCTCACCCGAGAATAACTTGCGATTGTTTTAGCAATTGTTTTCAAATGTACTAAGTATTCGGTACATTTCCACGTCAGGTAGGGCAAAATTACACCTATACATGTTTCTCCCGACGCAAATCCAGTTATTGTCTATTATTCCATCACGACAATAACAATTACTATCAACACTGCAGTACCCGCTGCTTACTTGAATTCGAATTCAACCCTGGCCATCAGGCGCAAGCTCGGTGGTCTAGAGGTATGATGTCAGGCTAGTGACCTGGAGATCGTGGTTCGAATCTCACCCGAGAACAGCTTGCGATTTTTTTTTCGCAATTTGTTTTCACACGTACTGAGTATTTAGTACATTTCCACGTCAGGTAGGGCATCGCAATTGTTTTCAAATGTACTGAGTATTCGGTACATTTCCACGTCAGGTAGGGCAAAATTACACCTATACATGTTTCTCCCGACGCAAATCAAGTTACTATCAACACCGCAGTACCCGCTTCTTACTTGGACTCGAATTCAACCCTGGCCATCAGGCGCAAGCTCGGTGGTCTAGAGCTATGATGCCAGGCTAGTGATCTGCAGATCGTGGGTTCAAGTCCCACCCGAGAACAATTTGCGATTTTTTTTTCGCAATTGTTTTTAAATGTACTGAGTATTCGGTATATTTCCACATCAGGACAGGTAGAGCAAAATTACACCTATACATGCTTCTCCCGACGCAAATCCAGTTATTGTCTATTATTCCATCGCGACAATAACAATTGCTATCAACACTGCAGTACCCGCTGCTTACTTGGACTCGAATTCAACCCTGGCCATCAGACGCAAGCTCGGTGGTCTAGAGGTGTGATGCCAGGCTAGTGATCTGGAGATCGTGGGTTCAAGTCCCACCCGAGAACAAATTGCGATTTTTTTTTTCGCAATTGTTTTCAAATGTACTGAGTATTCGGTACATTTCCACGTCAGGTAGGGCAAAATTACACCTATACATGTTTCTCCCGACGCAAATCCAGTTATTGTCTATTATTCCATCACGACAATAAAAATTGCTATCAACACTACAGTACCCGCAGCTTACTTGGATTCGAATTCAACTCTAGCCATCAGGCGCAAGCTCGGTGGTCTAGAGGTGTGATGCCAGGCTAGTGATCTGGAGATCTTGGGTTCGAGTCCCACCCGAGAACAACTTGCGATTTTTTTCGCAATTGGTTTCAAATGTACTGAGTATTTGGTTCATTTCCACGTCAGTTATGGCAAAATTACACCTATACATGTTTCTCCCGACGCAAATCCAGTTATTGTCTATTATTCCATCACGACAATAACAATTACTATTAATGTAAACGTAGTTTTATTTCTAGGCTTCCTGTACAATACAATTTTATTTCTTCACTTGTTAATGTTGACATTGATATTTTCTTATTCAAATTTCGTTGGATTGTTCTCCAGATGGAGTCTTTGTGTTTTTTAGGGTGGTGGCTGTTCTCCTTGGCGTGGCTGTGGCATTTAAATCCTTTTTATCTTCTATATTGTACTTTTATACTTTTATTTATTTTTTTATATAAATTTATATATTTTTATTAGGTAAATTATTCTCATCTTCTGTTGGAAGAAAAATTAAATAAATATAATAAATAAAAATGTATACAGCATGTGTCCTTGTACAAGACACTAGATCATGGCTTGTATATCTCTCTCTATCCAGGAGTATAAAGCAATATAAATGACGTTCTTATAGTAAAACAATGTTAATAAAGTGTCTTTTTATTGCTTTCGATATGCAATTGGTTGACTGTAATTTGTAATAATATTGTTGTACTGGTGATATTCTGTGAAACATCATTTACAGTACTGTACATGGTAAATACTTATAGTAGCTTAATATTGGTTAAACATTTAGACTCAAATGTTTCCCTGCTAAGTGATGTTACAGCAGATCGCACTCAACTAATTCACTCAATTTAGTACAGTATTAACTTTAAAGGCTTGTTATATCATACACAAATGATAATCAAATTGTCTAACATTACACAACAATGTCATCATCATCACTATTAATGAATAACTCTGTCCTTATAAATCAATGCAAAAAATTAATTGGGAACCAAGACTTGCAAATTGATCAGGTTGCCTTTTTATTCAAAATGTGATATACATCAATATTTTATCAATGCTGAAATAATAATAACAATACATTTACAGTAATTCTATTAAAATATCTACCATTGTAGGAAAGACCTAATTAAACTTCATCAAAAACAATAAATTTGTCCATCTTTATTGAATGGCAAAGAGCTGTGATGAGTATCAGTGTACGTACTGTACTGATGTACACATGCAGTTCATATATTAAAGGATAGTTCTGCAAAATGGCAATACAATCAAATTTTATCCAGTAATTGTTGATAACGATCTATCAGTTATGCAACAACAACATATTTTGACAAATCAAATCAGATGACGTCATAATCATGGAAAACATTAAAATCGTAGTAATAGCAACGATTTTATCGTTTTTGCATGAGTATGACGTCATCTGATTTTATTTTGTTATCGTATACACGATAAATCGTTATCGAATCGTCCTAGTGTAAAAACTTCTCTTGTTTCTTTTGTTTTTTATATGAACAATCGCTTTTTAGCTTTTTTTTTTATCGTTATCGTTATTGTTAAGTATAAACAGGCCTTAAACTCTGGCATCGACATTTCTATGCGCCGCGCGCTCCAACACGCTGATCGTCACAGAAACAATAGCAACCAAACCATCATTAAGTGTCAGGGTGCGTGTGACGAATTACCCACGCGTTGTCAGTTGCCATGATAATTGCGCGTCGAGCGGTGGTTACAAAGGCCTAATGAAAAATCATAAAAAAGGCATTAAAAGTTTACAAACAACCGGACAGATTCAACGTCCAGAACAATAAAATAGGAGATCAAACATTAAAATTCGAAACAAAAAAAAGACCGGATAAAAAAAGGGGTCCTTAAATTAAAAAACGATTACACCAGTGTTTTTAAAATTTAAAAATGCCTACATTGCTATCAATTTGATTTTTTTTTTTAAATAATACTTAATATTTCGTTTAAATAATGGTGATAGTCTCTGAAAATTTGATTTCTTTTGGGAGGGCATTTATTTATTTATTTTTTTTTATTTTTTTTTGCAGAAAAGTAGAATGTAGAGGAAGCTGAAACTTTAACATTGGAGATTCTAGAATTTACCGTATTGCTTCTGGTATGGGAATGTTGGAAATCAGATGACATTAGATGACAAAAGGAACAACAATAATTGTGAAATATCCTATAAACATGACTGAAGCATAAGAAATCGACACAATCTGAATAAATTGCACCCCGTCCTCCCGTTCCGATACTATCTCTCTCTATCCAGGAGTATAAAGCAATATAAATGATGTTCTTATACTAAAACAATGTTAATAAAGTGTCTTTTTATTGCTTTCGATATGCAATTGGTTGACTGTAATTTGTAATAATATTGTTGTACTGGTGATATTCTGTGAAACATCATTTACAGTACTGTACATGGCAGGGGTGGCGCCAGGACCTGCCCGACGGAGGGGCTAAAGGCCCCGACGGGGGAGCTAGTGGAGCGAATCTGTCTCACTTGGCTGGGGCTAGGGGGCCGCCTAGGGCCCCCCGTTGGGGGTCCAGGGGGCGAAGCTCCCTGGAAGCCACGGATATTTGATGAATTATGGCGAATTTTTATTACTTATTTGATAGGCATCGAGTTACTATAATATGACTTCATGTAGGCTATGCTTTCTAATGTTGACATCAGCTTCAAAACATTTTGAATAAAGCAAGAAACAAAGAGTATGCAATATAACTATCTAATTTATTTTCAAATCCTCATTCTTGAAAGTGAAATTCTATATTCCGCAAGGAAGAGGCGCATTATAAATTTCCGTACCGGTACTAAGTATCTAATTTTGACGTATAAAAAAAATCAATAAGCAGGTATCGAAGCTTGTAAAGAACCTATACAATGTTCAGAATTAGGGTATACCATTCATATAGCGGTTGTTTTTAAGTTATCATTTTTATGGGTAGAAAATACAATCGTGTATATCCATACCGCTGTCTCTTATACACTCACTCAATTGTACAAATTGAGTGAATTGCACCCCGTCATTAGATGACAAAAGGAACAACAATAATTGTGAAAAATCCTATAAACATGACTGAAGCATAAGAAATCGACACGATCTGAATAAATTGCACCCCGTTCTCCCGTTCCGATAATAAGTGACGAAATAATATTCCCAATAGGCTGGATAGGCACGCAAGCGACCCTTTTGGTGAGTTAGCTCAATTTGGTAAACTGGTGGTAGCCACTTTGTGTGCGCTGGACCGTGGAGATCTCCTGGTCCCGGTTCAATTCTCATCGCTACTCTCCTCTCCAGGTTTGTATATACAAATTAATCAATTCAAATGTGGAATTAAAATTATCTCATGACTGATAGTACATCTTTAAGTAAATCTAGAAAGTTTTAAACAATCTGACTAAATGAAATGTTTTAAACCCTGTTCAACAGGGGTTGTCAGTAAAACTAATGTGATGCGGGCCGGGAGTTGTGAGGCGGATATCCCCTTTTTTTTTATTAGGCCATATAACAAATCCAGATCCAGAACGCTATCTGCTTAATCCTTTTCTCTGGCGAAATTAGTCCGATGGAAGATTTACCCGATGCCTACGGGCCATGCTCCGTCCCCTTAAATGGTGCCACCACTATCAGTCTCCATTGTTTTCAAAATCCTAAAAAAATGTTCATGTGAAAGCGGTTTGGCACAGCAGGAACGGTTTGGTTTCACAAACCTTGAGGTCGGGGTTTCAATCCCTCCCTGTGCATTTCGCTAATTGTGTCCTTGAGCAAGACACTTTATCTGCACTCTTCAAGCCCCATTCTCGGCAAAATTTCAATTTTTTTTAAAAATCTAATTTTTGTATAATGTTATAAAGATTTATAAATATAATACGGAATTGCTAGTTTAACTGATTTTAGACATTCCTAAGAATGAAAAAAATGTAAAATAAGACTGAAATTTGATTTTTTTGTGTTCCACACAAAAAATAAATGCGGATGAATTTTCGTGTTTGATTTTGCGACAGGTCGTGAGAAGAAATATCGTAGGCACCGAAAACATTAGCCTATCCAACGCCGCTAGCTAGGCCTAGCCTTACCTCGATTTAGGTTCTGTTATCACACATAAAAACGGCCGACATGATATTTTCCGTTGCTAGTATTGACACTTGTGAATATAATATTTCAATAGGAATTATTGTGAAATATAATATTTCATAGGAATTATTTCAAATTTGTTAAAAAACTGATTCTGACTGAGATTTTGACACTTAAACAAACATATCTCAACCTAACCGAACGAACGCATTGTGCGAGATGCGAAGTAAAAAAACTAATTTCACTAGAGAGGGCGCACTTTATTGACTGTATAAAGTATACATAAAAGCGAGAGTATTCCAGTGGATGCGATCTACAACCTCTGAATTTGCCTAGTAACGATGAATTCGTCTTGAAAATGGTAATATTTTATGAGAAATAGTCTGTATTTCTCATTTTTTTTATTCTTTTGCGTAAAACTAAAATTCATGCCAATATTTTTCCATGATTTATAATAATTGGAGTAATGCAAATGCATATTTTCTAAAAAAGTCAATTTTTAGTGAAATTTTGCCGGGAATGGGGCTTTCACTTAGGAGTATAAATGGGAACCTGGTGGGGTTGCCTACTCCTGCGGATTACCAGCAGCAACACTTAGCATGTTGACCCAATGACCAGGGAAAAGAACTGCGCTTTATAACCGCAAGGAAGAGGCGCATTATAAATTTCCGTACCGGTACTAAGTATCTAATTTTGACGTATAAAAAAAATCAATAAGCAGGTATCGAAGCTTGTAAAGAACCTATACAATGTTCAGAATTAGGGTATACCATTCATATAGCGGTTGTTTTTAAGTTATCATTTTTATGGGTAGAAAATACAATCGTGTATATCCATACCGCCTACACTACATGCAATAATTGCAAACTTCTTCTCACACTCCCAACAAATTAAAATACATACAAACTTAATATATCAGTCCTCAAATGCAAAGGTTAGGGGAGTTTGACCTAGTTATACCATCACCATGGCTCTGCGATTGGACCGCATATAGTAAAGTGTCCTATTTAGAAGGGGGAAAATCCATCTTTATTCAACACGTGTTTAAATCGTTAAAAAGGTATTGAAAATGTAATAGTATTTACAGATCATAAGATTTTGATATGGACTATACCTCAATAAGTCTGCAAATTGCTACAGTGTTGGAGGTTTTGAGTCTACATCTGGACCGCAAAGGACTATAGGCCTACCCCAGAACCCGCCGGTTTCGAACCAAAATAATTTCAGCTCGCCTTGTTCGCAACGGCAGCTTCCTCACTGAATGACACTTCATTATATCCTGCTATGGACACTACATTAACAAGGTACTGGCGCCGAATAAGCGCCCCTCGATTCCTAAAAATATTCAACCATACAGTACAGTACAGTACATCAACAACTTAATTTTCTGCATCAACTGTTCGCATCTATCTTAGCATTGTCGGTCGGTCTGTTCATCTATCCATTACTGTCGGTTTATCAGTCTCCATTAAGTTTAACATGGTTTTCAGTTTTGATACATCTTTAGAATATCATTCTTTTTTTTTCTACCCTTTTTGGATTGAGAACTACAGTATTTAATATCAAAAAATTTAAATACTGTATGGCCATTTTCGGTCAATAAAACGAACTTGCTTTATCACTTTCGTATCCCTTGAATTTTCCAATTTCCCATAAATACCCCTTAAATTTTCATCTATTTCCATAACCGCCCCCTCAATTTCCACTTTCTTTTCATAAGCGCCCCGTTTGAATAAGCGTCCCTCAGAAAGAGCCAAAAATATTTTAAGCGCCCGGGCGCTTATTCGCGCGAGTACGGTAACCTAACTACCTGAGGATCTTTTCTTCACAACTCGAAAGTATTTTAACACTCCCTAAAACTGTACTTATGAAATTATTAGTAAACCAGCGAATTATCACTAAACACCGCGTCATAGCATTCCATATAGCGGGGGCCGTTAATAGTGGGATGCCGAATATAGCTTTTCACACATGCACACTAATTGACTGTGGTTAAGACTCCAAAATTACCTCCTTATCACTGATCGATTTTGTAACAATTATGTATACATCTTTTTGATTTATAGCCGTATTTGTTCTATTTGTGGAAGTCCAACACACGATTATATCATATTTACCACCAGGTGTTCTTAAATCTTCTCCATCTAAGCATATAAACCGTGTACGTTTGAAACTGTAAGTTATGCATGAGGAGCAGTCCATGGCGATAAGTAGGCCCAGGCCTATCCCTGGTCGATGCGAGACTTCTTTTTCTCATCACATCAATAAATGTCGCCCCCTAGAGAATACGGCGGGACGCCAGATCGAAGCTAATTATACCCACCTAGAGACTGCCAATTTTCTTCGTTACATAAACCTAATTATTCATTAAATTTCTATTTAAAGATGGTTGCACTATGTCTGTACTGTTTGGATGTACTTTTGTCCTTTAACAGTAGTGCCGTGTTAATGTTAATAATAGTATTAATAATAATAATAATAATAATAATAATAATAATAATAATAATAATAATAATAGTTATTAATATTATTATTATTATTATTATTATTATTATTATTATTATTATTATTATTATTATTAACGATGATGATAACGTGACAGAATACGTATTAGCCATGAAACATTCTTAGTTGACAGGTATATATTAATTTGTTGCAATATATTATGATAGAATATAATTATATAATAACAATATATATTCCTTACATAAACGCAAGTCGGCAGAAATATCGGGCCATCTCGTCAGGCAGTCTCAGGTGTTTTCCGATATTTATATCTGTGTTATACACATAGATCATAGCTTGGCAATTTTAGCTACATTGATTTGCTCCGTATGATACTTTGGATATTTCTTTCTCATAAATGCGTTTCGGTCTTCGAATGTTCTAGGGTGAGTTTATTTTAGGCCCTAGTGAAGTGTAGATAGTAGTAGGGCCTGGGAAGGCCTAGTTCCTAGACCTAGGTGCATTTTCTTATTTCTTATTTTCTTTTTCTTTTCCTAGACCTGGGCAAGTTTGGGCCAGGGCTTAATTTTGTCCGCGGAACCTGATTCTAGTTCGATTTGTTTCGACCGGTGGTGGTCAAGGTTTTGCGAGTTAATTAAGTAGGCCTAGGCCTGCCTATGTTTGTCTTTTGATTTGTGCTGGTCACTGCAGTGTTAGTTCCCCATTTTATACATAATATTTATGAATGAGTAGTCTAGGCCACCTGGCCTGTTGCCCCGGCATATTTTGCCACCCGGCCTTTTGCCACCCGGCCCGTTGCCACCCGGCCTTTTGCCGCCTTAGGCCTTTAGCCACCCGGCCTTTTGCCACCCGGCCTTTTGCCACACTAGGCCCGTTGCCACCCGGCCTTTTGCCACCTAGGCCTGTTGCCACCCGGCCTTTTGCCACCCGGCCCATTGCCACCATATGCCTTTTGCCACCTGGAACGTTACCATCCGGTCCGTTGCCATCGTAGGCCCGTTGCCACCCGGTCCGTTGCCATCGTAGGCCCGTTGCCACCCGGACTTTTGCCACCCTGCATAGTTGTATAGCAGGCCTATGCATTGTATTCGCAGACATTTTACTCTCGGCATTTTTGCCAAACTATGTGTAGGCCTACTGAAGGATGAATGGGTATATTTTTTGGCAGATTGTAAACAACGACAATTCGTTGCGGTTAACCATCATGAAATTAGCGTGAATAGCTTCCTGATTAGTGTTCTATCTTTATTTGTATGTATTCAGACGTACATATGTATATATGTATATGTTTTCTGAGTATGTACTGTGTGTATATTTTTTTACATTTTTGTGAAGGCAGAACGTCATGAATTAAAATTCTTGTATTGTTATTAATTAAACATATTTTTTTTAATATAATGGACTTGTTAATGCTGCTACCGCTATAAGAAATGGGCCTATGCCCATATATATAGGCCTATATAATATATACAACTCTCACAAGTTGTTGTTTTTAAGATATTAAGCCAAATGTATGATCAAATATAATAGCTCTGGTATACCAATAGAAAAAAAAAACATGGGTGAGGGAAATGTCCAACTGACCAATTGAAGGCCACGCAAATTAGGCTTGAAGACCCTAAAATCTGAACAATAGCCCTAGTCACGGTATAAACAATCAGGAGGATTTAGTTTGCTCAGATCGTTAATGTTACTGAGCGCAATAACCTTTGTACTTTACCGCTAACGAGAAGAGCTTTATCCAAAGTTTATCTTTGACTGTTATTTCTCATGAAAAAATATATATGCTTCACGGTATAAACAATCAGGAGGATTTAGTTTGCTCAGATCGTTAATGTTACTGAGCGCAATATCCTTTGTACTTTACCGCTAACGAGAAGAGCTTTATCCAAAGTTTATCATTGACTGTTATTTCTCATGAAAAATTATATATGCTTGTAATAATTTGTCCGCATAAAGAGAGAAATACCAAATAAATTCCATAAAGTTCATTATACACACATAATATAGGCTTGTGGTTATACTATATAAATAACTATTATTATCATAGATGTGTTGTTTTTTATTTATAAAAGCACATGCTATTTCTTTCTATTTTATAATAAGAATATACTTAAAAATAATAATATAAAAATAAACTAGACACTGCAGTATTTCTGTCTTTATGCGGATTTATAACAATGTTTCTTTCTGCAATTTTCTCCTGGTGGTAAGAAGGCGCATGGACGATTGTTTGAAATAAACTATAGTAAACTAATAATATAACATTAATCAAGAAAAAATTCTGCTACAGTAGGCCTACTAGCACAAATCTGTGTAAAAAACCCACCAAAATAATATAAATATTCGACATTCCCGAAGGTGGCAAAAGACCGGGTGGCAAAGGACCTGGGTGGCAACGGGCCTAGGGTGGCAACGGGCCGGGTGTCAAAAAGGCCGGGTGGCAAAAGGCCTGGGTGGCAACGGGCCTAGGGTGGAAAAAGGCCGGGTGGCAACAGGCCTAGGGGGGCAAAAGGCCGGGTGGCAACGGGCCGGGTGGCAAAAAGCCGGGTGGCAAAAGGCCGGGTGGCTACGGGCCGGGTGGCTACGGGCCGGGTGGCTACGGGCCGGGTGGCAACGGGCTCGGGAGGCAACGGGCTGGAACCCATGAATAAGGCCTGTGTGCTGGCATGAACCTGACCTGCGTTGACATGGTTGGAGTCCTGTAATTTGTTTTGACCTGTGCTGGTCATGTATGATAGATTTACAGTATTATGTTCTAGACTTGCCTTTGGCCACTTTAGTTTTTATATGCTTGTATGGCCCGAACCTGATTGCTGCGTAGGCATAGTTCGAATCCTGTATTTTGTTTTGACCTCTGCTGGTCATGTAAGATAGATTTACAGTATTTCTTCCAGACCTGCCTTTGTCCAATTTAGTATTTATATAATTTTAATGTATATATGCCTATATATCTATATTGTTACATCCTTGCTACATCCTTACCTATTTTTAATTAACTTTTATATATATAATATAATATTTTGTAGTTAGCACTTTTATGACCTTAAGTTTTACTCAACATTTTCTAGGAAAGTACTGTTTCCTTATTTTAATTTGTTTTACCTTGTAAAGCTCATAAATATTATTATCCTATAGTATGCTATTGTCCTATGACGTACAAGTTCCTTTACCGTGGTCAGTATTTAATTAACGCAAGGTAAATGAACTGAGTTGGTATCTCCAAGACTTGAATGTGTTTTCTCATCCTGGACATTTACTTTCAGTTGGTCCAAACCACTTGTTTATTACCTTAATTAATTAAGTACATGTTGATCGGACACTTTACTACAGCTTTTAATTGGTGGATTAGTTTGCTAAACTTGTTGGATTGGTGCCCTGATTGGATGGAACCCTTAATATGCAAAGTGTCACACCCATCTTAAAGGGTCTTACTACCCGAAGTAATTCAGTTGTACTTTGGGATCCAGTGCAGACAACTCAAGGCATCTTTATTATGTGGAACCCTGTTATTTTGTCCGGCTTCAGTTCCTCTCTGATCTGTAAGTAAAGTACTTAAGTTGCTGCTTCAGGTTCTAACCACAACCATCCTCTAAGCTCACTTATATGTTTAATTTCTATCTTTGTTTAATTACCGTATTATAATCGCATTGTAAATAAATTACATAAATTTTGTAAATACACAAAAGTTGTGATCTCTGTAGTGTAGTACGCCCTCTAGAAGAGATCAAGGGAGAAATAAATATGGTTGTCATGCATAGTGACGGCTCTGTGTCGTATTGTTTATAAGGATGATAAACATCACATTCTGGCGACGAGGATACTGGAATTTTCGCTACCTTATGAGTAATTAGTAGCAGAATAAGCTACCTATTTATATCGATATTTGTCTATGACAAGTGATCGTCAGGCGTACGATTTGAGTAAGCAGCATTAGGCATATCCTGATAGGAGCTGTGGAATTTGTACAGCCTTGTGTAATTGTGTGTGCATGTACGAGCCGTGTTGAACGGACGCCGTCTGCATCGGTAGCAATTGGAGCCTATTACTATTAGAGTTCAGCTATTTATTTCCTCCGCTGATTTTATCGACAATGGCAACGTATACCCAGTTTGCCTTGTTTCGAAGTACATAGAGATATTTCAAACATGGGCAAACAGTGGGAGAAGTGGATTAGACATTTTGAAGATGCCATGATAGGGTTCGACATTCAAAGTGATGAAAGTAAACGTGCGCTGCTTTTATTCTATGGCGGTCAGGATTTGCTTGAGGAATTTGATACGCTGCCAGATACTGAACCACCAGAGCAAGTAGATGGAGATCCTGTGAGTAGATATAAATTTGCAAAAGATGCTCTTAACAAACGTTTTGCTCCAAAGATAAATAAAGATTACGAGGCAATTATATTTAGAAGGATTGAAACAAGAACAGAATACAACTATAGATCAGTATCATGCGACATTGCGAAGACAGGCAGTACAGTGTGAGTTTAGTGATTTGGATCGAGAAATTAAAACTTAGGTCATTGATGGATGCAAATCTAGCAAGTTCCGACGCAAAGTTCTAGGGAAAAAAAGAGGTTTGTCAGATATTTTAGACCTTGCTCGTACTCTTGAATAATATCTGAAATGAGAGCAACTGATGTCGAAAGCCGACATGTACCTGAAATAAATTTTGTTAAATCAAAACAAAAGTTTCAACAGAAGAAAAATTCAGGAAAATACCAATCAAAGGGACAGTCATTCGCAGGGAAACAACACAAAAAGCATAACAATGGTTCCACATGCACAAGATGCGGACTGGAATATCCACATACTGGTCAGTGTCCAGCGACGTGAAAACAGTGCCAGGGATGTGGAAAATATGGTCACTATAAAAGATCATGTAGATTTGGAAGAAAGGGTGCACATCCGGCAAATCTTGTAGAGGAGCTAGGAGGAAATCAAGAGCCAGATTATGTATATGTTTTTCCAGAAACAAGTAAGAAACTACCTACATGCAAGGTAACGGTTCTGGATAGCGAGAATAAGATACAACTAACAGCAATCATTGACACAGGTGCATCAGTAAATATCCTGGATAGTGACTCATTTGCAAAGATTAAACCAAAGCCTACAATTAAGAGTGTGACTTCACAAATTTTTGGATATGGAAAATCTACACCGATGACTGTATTAGGATCGACCACCTTGACTGTTTCTGTAGGAGGTATAGACACTTGCTGTTATTTTCACATTGTGCAAGGACATTGTGGAAATTAAGCTGTCCTGGAAAACAGCTCAAGATTTAAAGTTAGCATGTAATGTTACAGTTCCTGCCCAGGATCCAGTTGATACAACTGTACATGCGCAATACCCAGAATTGTTTAGAGGTATTGGAAATATCAAGATAGAGATAAAACTTCACAAAGATAGTGATGTTCCACCAAAAGAACAGAAGCATAGACGAATTCCATTCCATGTCAGAGCTGATGTCGGCAAAGAGTTAAAGAGGCTTTTAGAGTTGGATATCATTGAAGATATTGACGGCCCAACGTGCCCCATTTTGGTCGTGCCGAAGAGAGATGGAGTAGTGCGAATATTATGTGTAGATATGAGAGAAGCCAATATAGCCATATGGCGGGAGAAACACACGATTCTCACTTTTGATGAGATAGTTTCAGACCTCAATGGATCAAAATTCTTCACTACATTAGATTTGTCATCTGGCTATCATCAGTTTTCTCTTCACCCAGATAGTAGATACATTACTACATTTAGCACTTAGCACTGGTTTGTTTCGCTACAAGCGACTGATGTTTGGAGTAAATTCAGCACCAGAGTTGTTTCCTCAGCAGTGAGAAATTTGTTTGCAGGATTAAATGGTTGTAAGAACATATCCGATGACATAGTTGTCTACTTAAAGACAAAACAAGAGCATGATGACAATTTTAGAGCAGTCCTTGAGAGACTTAAACTGAGTGGTGCAACATTAAATGCACAGAAATGTAATTTTGGTAAGACAGAGTTCACATTTTTTGGACATATCTTCAATGGTGAAGGTATAGCAGGTGATCCAGAGAAGATAGAATATCTTAGGGAAGCTCCACCACCGTCATCACCCAGTGAAGTGAAATCATTGTTGGGACTAGCTCAAGGTATATTCCAGATTATGCTTCAATCACTGGACCATTACGTGAATTAACCCATCAAGGAAAGGAATGAAAGTGGACTAAAGTCGAAGAAAAAGCATTCAACAAATTGAAAGAAGCGTTGACAGGTGCCGGTGTAATGTCGTATTTTGATATAAACAAAGAATCAAATATTCTTGTAGATGCAAGCCATGTTGGGTTGTCAGTGATGCTCTGTCAAGAGGGGAAAGTTATTGGCTATGGAAGTCGTGCGCTGTCAGCAGTCGAAAGTAGATGTTCACAGGCAGAAAGAGAAATGCTAGCAGTGTTTTTGGAGTTGAGCATTTTCATTTATACGTGTATGGAGCCACGTATAAATGGAGCCAGACCATAAACCCCTGATGTGGATATTTAAGTGTCAAAAGCAGATGTCAGCTAGAATAGAGAGATGGCGGTTACGGCTAATGCCTTATGATTGTCAGATCATTTATAGACCAGGCCAGGACAATCCAGTTGATTACTTGAGTAGACACCCTCTACCAAGTAATAGTGAATCTAATGCAGAGGAGACAGAGACAACAAGAATGATAAGTTACGTAAATTATGTTGTAAAAAACTCTGTACCAAAAGCAATGACACAGGGAGATATAGAGAAAGAGAGTAGCAGATACCAAACATTATCAAAACTCAAGAAAACTATTGTAAGTGGAAATCACAAAGATTGGGATGATCCTGAGTTAACTCAGTTTAAAAGGATGAAAGATGAGTTTGCAGTGGTTGACAACATCGTTCTATGGGGACACCAAATAGTAATTCCTGAATCTTTGAGATATAAGGCAGTAGAGTTGGCACATGCAGGACACCAAGGTATGGTGAAAACAAAAGCACTTCTACGAGAAAAAGTGTGGTTCCCTGGCATTGATAAAATGGTAGGGCAGCAAGTTAAAAGCTGTTTGCCATGCCAAGCAGCAGTAGCTACAAATGCAGAACGACCTGAACCACTGCAAATGTCAGTAATACCGACATCACCCTGGAATGAAGTGGCAGTTGATTTTAAAGGACCACTTCCAAATGGACAGTATCTCGTTGTAGTATGTATAGCAGATTTCCAGAAGTTGAAATGGTACAGACAACGTCGGGAAGAGCAACAATACCGAAATTGGATGCTATATTTTCAAGGCACGGAATACCTAATGTTGTGTTGTCTGATAATGGTCCCCCATTTAACAGTCAAGAATTTCAACAGTATGCGAATTATCAGGGATTCATACACCGTAAAGCAACACCCCTGTGACCGAGAGGAAATGGGGAAGTGGAAAGATTTATGAGGACAATAACTAAAGTTCTCCAAACAGCTAGTATTGAAGGAAAGAATGTTCATCAGGCATTGTATGATTTTCTTAGTGTAATGTTTTAATACTCTTTATGTCACAACACGACGGACTGACAAGAGACGTTTGCCATTTTCTCAGTTCAGTATTTATTGTAAAACATAGGTGGCAGCAAACATTGTTTGTTGGGGATGAATACATTACAACTCTCCCCTGTGTAATCTGTTAGTGGTTTAAACATTTAGGTGTGCAACATTATATTGTAGAATTATCTGCTGAATCTGTTTTCATATTATATATATAAACTTTCAAAACAACACTATTCTAATCTCATAAGAAAATCTAAATTAACAAATGGCTCAGGTATACTCTATTTTAAAACTATCAGTTTGAGTATCGATCGTTACTGTATATAAGCTGTCTCTTATACACATCTAGACCAGATCCAGTATCCACTTCCATTGGCACTTCTACGTTGTTAATTAATGGATTTATCCATATTGGTTTGTCATGTGTAGAAAGCTTGTTCACCTATTCCAACCTTAATAATAGTACGTCATCACCTTCGCTGTCAGATTCTACTACCGTGTGAATTTTTCTGGTAGCCTTTGGTTTTGAATCTTGTCTGGGTTTTGCTGTTGTGCTAGCCTTAGCAGCATTTTTGGCTCTGCATGCTACTTCTATGTGGCCTTTCTTACCACAAAATCTGCAATCAGTATTCAAGTGATAACATTTATCAGGAAAATGTCCTGTCTTGTTGCATCTGTAACACTGGTTTTGTATTTTGGCGGTAGGTTTTTTACCACCTGGCTGTTTCCTTGTCGGCCTAACATAGTGTGCTGTTATTTGCTTGTGTTTTAACTCTTCGGCATCTTTACTCGCTGACTCCATGGCAATAGCTATTTTAATTGCTTTTTGTAGAGTTAGGTCCGCCTCAGCCAACAATTTCTTTTGAATGGCTGTCGTGGTGATGCCACACACCAATCTGTCTCTTAAACTGTCCTCTAAATTATTTCCGAATTTGCAATATTTTGCTAATTTTCTTAATTGGGCCAAATATTCCTGGATACTTTCGGATTGCTTTTGATCCCGTTTATGAAACCTATACCTTTCTGCAATAACTAGTGGCTTAGGATTAAAGTGTTCGTCTAACATCTTCGTTAATTCATCATATGCTTTCGTTTTCGGCAGTGCCGGTGAGCATAGATCTTTGAGTAGTGCATATGCCTTAGGCCCTATCACCGTCAGCAATGTAGCTACTTTCTTATTGCCGTGTACCGAGTTTGCCTCTAGGTACGCCTCTAGCCGTTCCGCATACGCCGGCCAATCTTCTGTTTCATTGTCGAACGTATTTATTCGGCCTATCTGCGGCATGTTTCCAATAGTTATCTACGAATACTCACAGAAACTTCCTGTATTTCTGTTTTCCTTAGTTTTATCCTCGTCGCCAGATTTGTAATGTTTTAATACTCTTTATGTCACAACACGACGGACTGACAAGAGACGATTGCCATTTTCTCAGTTCAGTATTTATTGTAAAACATAGGTGGCAGCAAACATTGTTTATTGGGGATGAATACATTACACTTAGGTAGTACAGAGCAACTCCACATTCTACCACAGCTAAGAGTCCAGCAGAGTTGTTATATGGAAGGAAGATTCAAATTCGTCTACCATCAGTGGAAATTGTGAAACAGGAAAGTGACGCTGAAGTGCGTAGAAGAAATAATGAACAGAAGAAGAAAATGAAAGAGGCAGCGGATGTTCATATGCACACAAAAAAGTACCGTAATTTAAGGATTGGAGACAGTGTGTTGGTGGTTTGTGAAGCAGCAAAAGACGTGCTGTCAACACCATGTGACCCAAATCCATACAGAGTCAAGTGGAGAAAAGGAAATACAGTTGTAGCAGAAAGAGATGGTAAGATAATTAAAAGGAACATTTCATATTTTAAGAAAGTTAAGCAAAATTTAAGAACAGATCTTGCGGAAGAAGAATATAATATTGAAGATGATGATTTCAGTGTTGTTGCGGAAACAGCACAAGAAACTCAAGCTGAGAATCAACAAGGACAATGACGAAAAGAGAGACCTCAAAGGATATGCAGAATGCCTGAGAGGTACAAAGAGTTTGTGGTCGGTTGACTGAGCCTGATTTCGAACAAGCGTTTTTGATTGAACTGATTTCCAAAATTCATCGGACTTGATTTTTTGAATAACTGAATGAACCATATGAACTTGATTGAACTTGATCACAAGCATTTGATTTAGAAACATTGAACGTTATAAATGAAGGAAAATTGTGTTCACAGAATATTGTATTGGAAATTAATGATGTAATTATTATTAGTATAGTGTTAAAAAAAATAATAATAATGATAAATAAATAAGTAAATAAATAATTTGCCTATTTGATAATGATTAAAGGTTGATATGAATAGGAACATGAATGACAGTATCAGTAGGAATGATTTGTTTTTAAAAGTGATATTTATCATTTCAAACTGATTGATTATTGTTGTGTTAAAAGAAAAAGTTAGTTTACAACAGATTTTAGTTAGGAACATGAATGACAGTATCAGTAGGAATGATTTGTTTTTAAAAGTGATATTTATCATTTCAAACTGATTGATTATTGTTGTGTTAAAAGAAAAAGTTAGTTTACAACAGATTTTAGTTTAAAATATTTTAAAATGTATTGACACAGATGATGTTCTACTGGTATAAACCTAGACGTGTATTTTCTAAAGTTGAGGAGAGAATATATTGTAGTACGCCCTCTAGAAGAGATCAAGGGAGAATTAAATATGGTTGTCATGCATACTAAGTGACGGCTCTGTGTCGTATTGTTTATATAAGGATGATAAACATCACTATCTCTTTTCTGTTAGTTATTCTGAGCCGTAACGTAACAGAAAGTGAGGGGTTATCCGGGAACAGAACATTTTTAAGTGGCTCATTAATTACCCATTTGGTTTATGTTCTTTCCATTTTGAATATTTTTTAATTTTCGAATTTAAGCATCATGGCGTTTGAAAAATGTAGAAAGTTAGACCTTCTTGTAATAATTTAGCATATATAGTTGGGTCATTTTTGGCAATTCCGTGACCGTGGAGAGGCTAACTTAGTTTTTCAGTGGATTTGTCTTCCTTGAGGGTATAATAACAAAAATAGCTTGGGTGTCCCTCGCGAAAGTGTGGGCATAACCCGTGAGAGCCCTAAATCCAAAATGGCCGCCTTCCGCCATTTTGAAAATTATTATTTCAGTGTTTTGTCCTACATGGCTGCTTTAGTGCATGGATTTAGGGGTTTTAGGGGTCCATGATTTCATATTTGATGTCGGATCAATGATTCGACTTAGTTTCGACCTTAAAATCCAAAATGGCCGCCAATTTCTCTTCAAAATCTTCATTTTTTGGTAAAATCATCATAGTGCCTCTATAAGAGGCTTAATGAAAGATCAGATCATGCTGAATTGACTGACAGACAATAAAACTACAATTAATTAAACAGAGGTCATCTCAGAGGTCAAAGGTCAACATTTGTGGTTGATTAAAAATGAAGTTATTTGTTTCGTGGCTTTATAAAATTCCATTTTACTGTATTGTTTATATCCAGGAATTCATATTTAATGTCTGATTGATTTGGATTTGACCTTCAAATCTAAAAATGCTGCTGAGGTCATCACATGTGTCAAAGGTCAATATTATTTAATAAAAATGAAGCTTTTTTAGTTCCATTGGTTATAAAATTCCCGTGTACTGTACTATTAATATTCTGGAATTCACATTTGATGACCCATTGATTGACCTTCAAATCAAAATTTCTGCTGAGGTCTTCTCAGGTGTCAAAGGTCAGCATTTCTGGTTAATGGATTAGAAGTTTTTAGCTAGTTATATTGGTTATAACATTCTAGTGTAGTAGTGTACTGTTAATATCCAGGAATTCTTATTTGGGGTCCGATTGATTTTAAAGGTTTGACCTTGAAGTCCAAGATTGCTGTTAAGTTTTAGCTCACGCTGTCAAATGTTCAAGTTCAAGTTCATCTTAGAAGTTAAAAGATTACAATTTAACTAAAACCACATTGGGTGTTGTGTTTTTTAACAATTCAACTGGTCTTCAGCTGCACCCAGTTTCAACTTGTCTGCAATTGGTCGCATCTACTTCTTCTTGTGTAAAATAATAATGGATTTAATCGACTTCTGTAGACAAAATACACTAAGTTCAAGATATATAAACCATAATCATAACTGGAGAGGACAAAAGATTTCATCAGCTTTGTCTTCATCCTTTAACTTCCATGCACTCGATTTAGCAGTTTCCTCACCTCAGGAGTCGTCAATCACCTTCTTCGATTTCTTCTGTACCTAAGATACCCAAATGTGTGGTCATTGCCAGTTCTCACAAAGAAAGGTATGATGGTATTTGTGATATCTTTTGTGATCACTGACCATGTCACTGAAAAATATTTGGTGTGTATATTGCCATGTGTAGATATTGTGCTGCCCATTGATCACGCACTTCATCCTTGATACTGTAGGAAAGGAAATACCTGTCATGATAAGTTTGATGGGCTATGGAAGAGCGTGCCATGAGTTTGTTTATGATGGTGCATATTTATTCTTTTCAAGTAGTCACTCCAGTGGTATTCTTAGCCATCCCTAATTTTAGCCATATCAACAACTGATAGAGTATGACATTTTCTACAGTATCCAAGTTCAAAGACATTCAAATGAAGTGTGGTTTATTCTGCAAACAAGGTGAAACTGCAGAAGCTTGAGGGATTAAAATTGGTTAAAAACACAAATTTGGTGGGTACACATCGTTTACTGTGAGGATGAGAACCTGAGCACTGGTGTGGCAAGCAGAAATTATGGATTCAGAGTCAGATACAATGCTGCTCTTAGCCTATGCCAACTGATAACAGAGATACACTGAAGAAGTTGTACTAGACAGACGTGTATCCTACGCTTATGTTTCGATCCCAGTTAGGACGCATCAACTTCTAGGTGATCTACTGATGTGATGCTCTCTGAAGCGAGGGAGCATCTACTGTACGTGAGATTGAGGGTAAAAGTCTGGTGTTAAAGGACAAAGTCAAAGTCACACATTGTAAAATGAGACTTTTTGACCATTGAGAGCCAATGTTTGTAACATGTTACCTCTGAGATGCACTTAGTGTAGTTTTTACTTGCATAAAATTTGAACATTTGACACTTGCGAGCTGAAAATCAGCAGTATGGATTTGAAGGTCAAATCTAAACAAATCGGACATCAATATGAATTCCTGGCTATCTACTATACAGTACACTGGAACTAACTGGAATGTTATAGCCAATGTACAGTAACTAGCTAAAAGTTTCATTTTCTATTACCTACAAATGCTGACCTTTCGACACCTGCGATGACCACAGCAGCATTTTATTTGAAGGTCAAACCTAAATCTACAGGACATGAAATATGAATTATTGAATGTTAAGAGCACAGAACACTGGAATTTTATAAAAAGGAACTACAATTGACCTTTAACCACAAACACTGATCTCTGACCTCCAAGGTGACCTCAGCACCATTTTAAGATTTGAAAGTCAAACCTAAATAATTTGGAAATCAAATATGAATTTCTGGATATTAACAGTACATTACACTGGAATTTTATAAGCGAACTAAAAGCTTCATTTCTTATTAACCCCAAATGTTGACCTTTGACCTCTGAGATGACCTTTGAGATGACCTCTGGATAATTAATTGTAGTTTTACTGTCCATCAGTCAATTCAGCATCATCAGAGCTTTCATTAAATCCTTTTATAAGGCACTAAGACGAATTTACAAAAAAGCGGTTTTTGACAAAAGAAATTGGCGGCCATCTTGGATTTGAAGGTCAAAACTAGGTCGAATCATCGATCCGACATCAAATATGGATTCCTGGACATCAAAAACCCTCAAGTCCATGCACTTAAGCAGCCATGTTGGCGAAAACACTTAAATAATAAATTTCAAAATGGCGGAAGGCGGCCATTTTGGATTTAGGACTCTCACAGTTTATGCCCACAATTTCGCGAGGGACACCCAAGCTATTTTTATTATATTACCCTTAAGGAAGACAAATCCACAGAAAAACTAAGTTAGCCTCTCCACGGCCGAAAGAAATAGGCTAGAACTGGAAAAGGAAAAGCTTAAAATGGAGTTAGATCTCCAACTTAAAATTAAGGAAATGGAACTTAAATCTAGGGACAAAGCAGAGCCCAAATTTGATGTTAGTACAAATATTCGTTTAGTTCCACCATTTAAAGAATTTGAAGTCGACAAATATTTTCAGCATTTTGAAAAAAATTGGTCAGTCCATAGGATGGCCAAAAGATAAACTCCTACAGAGTGTATTGACTGGAAAAGCTCGTGATATTTATGCCTCTTTAAATACAACCGAAATTAGTGACTACGATAGAGTAATCTTAAAGGCATATGAGCTGGTTCCAGAAGCCTATCGGCAAAAATTCCGCAGTTACCGCATTGGTGTTAATCATCGCTGGTGCACCTCAGAAGAAATTCCCCAAGATTATAAATTACTTGGGGAATTGACCCTTATCGAACAATTTAAACAGTGTGTGCATCCAGCGATCAAGGCCAAAACCCTAAGGATGCGGCCGTTTTGTCAGATGACTATGCCTTAACCCACAAAGGGACTTTTACACAAGGTAAACCCTTTTCGCCTTTACCTTCCTCTGGTAGTAAGGTGGGGGCTGGCCCCAACCACTGTTGACATACCGTTGAATCGGAATCAACTAATTTTAGAGCAGGATAAAGATCATGAATTTAAAGAAATATTTAAAACTGCACTTTCCGAGCAACAAACTCAAAATTCAAATTCATGTTATTACACAAATTCAGGCCTGCTCTTGAGAAAATGGCGGCCTCAAAATTCATCTGACGAAGATGATTGGCAAACAGTGCATCAAATTGTAGTTTCTAAAAAAATATACGGAACGAAATTCTGAGACTAGCTCATAATGGGGGACCTCTATCGTCCACATGGGTATTAATAAGACCTATAAACGGATCCTCAATCACTTCTTTTGGCCAAAAATGAGAGCCGATGTGATTGATTATTGTAATACCTGCCATACTTGTCAAGTTGTAGGCAAGCCAAACCAAAAGATCTCACCAGCACCATTAAAATCCATTCCTGCATTTGGTGAACCCTTTATCAGGGTCATCATCGATTGTGTTTGGGCCCCTTCCTAAGAAACGAAGAGGTAACCAATACTTGTTAACAATTATGTGCGCATCCACGCGCTTTCCAGAAGCAATCTCATTACGCAAAATTAAAGCAAAGATGTTGAAGCTTTACTCAAATTCTTTACATTTTTTGGCCTTTCTAAAACAATCCAATAAGATCAAGGGTCCAATTTTATGTCTGGAAATTTCTAGCTGGTTATGTATGAACCAAATTAAATCAAAATTAAATCATTAATCAAATTAAGTCAAGCGCTTATCATCCCGAATCACAGGGTGCAATTGAACGTTTTCATGCATACTTAAAGAATGGTCTAAGTAAGAACTAAGAGAACTCAAAAGACTGGGATGACGGAGTGCACTTTTTCTAATTTGGACTTTAGCCCTTTTGAACTAATTTTTGGGCATAATGTACGTGGTCCTTTAGGAGCTTTTAAAGATTTTCTACTTGACGAATCGTCACCCCTGAATCTCTTAGAGTATGTTGTTAATTTTAAATCTAGGCTTAGGAATGCTTTGGAGCTAGCTAAGAAAAACCTAGTAAATGCCCAGGATAAGATGAAAACTTGTTATGATAGCAAGGTTAGAGATAGGAGTTTTCAGCCGGGAGATAAAGTCTTAGTATTGTTGCCTATACCTAAGGAGCCCTTGAAAGCTCAATTTTTAGGTCCATATAGGGTTAGTAAGAAATTAAACGACGTTAATTACATAATTGAAACCATGGAGAGGCGACGTAAAAGTAGACTTTGCCACTTAAACATGTTGAAATTATACAAAGAACGAGACAAGACAAAGCCTCCTCGCTCTATTGCTCCAATTGTTTCTACCATTTTAACTAATACCCCTAATGACGGAATTATTGATGCTATTGATATAATGATAAATATTGTGGTGCTAATTAACCTAGTGGCAATTGCGGTGCTAAACTTGGAAACTCAGATGTGCTGGCCAATTTGGACATTAAAATAATGCACTTGAGTGATACAGAAAAATCTGAACTGCAAAGCTTGATAATGGACTATGATTGTTTATTCCCTGATGTTCCAGGAGAAATAACTGGTGTTTTCCACGATGTTAAGATTTTTTAAAATATCTCGCCAATTAAGCAACACGCATATCGTTCTAATCCATTGAAGGAAGAACTTATGCAGAAGGAAGTGTATTAAATGTTTAAAAATGGCATTATTGAACCCAGTACGAGCGAATGGTCATCGCTTTGCCTTCTAGTAAGCTGATAAGAATCATTCAGATTTTGTACAGACTATAGAAAAGTCAACCAGGTCACAAAAACTGACACTTATCCTTTACCGAGAGTAGCAGATTGTATAGACAAAGTCGGCAGATCGAAGTATGTGAGCACACTGGATCTTTTGAAAGGATACTGGCAGATACCCCTCACCCAGCGTGCCAAGGAAATATCTGCATTCGTCACTAATAGCGGCCTGTACCAGTACCGACGTATGCCATTCGGCATGAAAAACGCTCCGCCACGATTTCAACACAAACTTTACATTCTAGGGCCTAGGCCTCCGGTGGCTAGGCCTATGTTGCCTGACCTCAGCCAAACAGTGCCTGTGGAATTCGTTGTGATTCGTTGCAATCAGATTCCGTGGTAATCGAAAGTAATTAATACCCCCTGTCTCTTATACACATCTTTTTCATGCATACTTAAAGAATGGTCTAAGTAAGAACTAAGAGAACTCAAAAGACTGGGATGACGGAGTGCACTTTTTCTAATTTGGACTTTAGCCCTTTTGAACTAATTTTTGGGCATAATGTACGTGGTCCTTTAGGAGCTTTTAAAGATTTTCTACTTGACGAATCGTCACCCCTGAATCTCTTAGAGTATGTTGTTAATTTTAAATCTAGGCTTAGGAATGCTTTGGAGCTAGCTAAGAAAAACCTAGTAAATGCCCAGGATAAGATGAAAACTTGTTATGATAGCAAGGTTAGAGATAGGAGTTTTCAGCCGGGAGATAAAGTCTTAGTATTGTTGCCTATACCTAAGGCAATTGCTACAACCGATCGCAATGCGATGCTAGTCTGAATGGGGTATTAATTACTTCCGATTACCACGGAATCTGATTGCAACGAATCACAACGAATTCCACAGGCACTGTTTTAAATATACACGTAATCAATAGTTATAATGCAAACACTTGTTACCTTGCATTTGACTATAGCTTCAACCCCTTTTGTCAAACAAATCAATGTACCTGATTATATATTCTACATAACAATTAGCTACACTTGTCCATATTATAGACTTACTATTGCTTTACTAACCTTTGGTTAAACAAATCACGGTATTCAATCATATATTCAGAATAATAATTAGCTACACTTAGTCCAGATTTTAGAGTTACTATAGTTGGCCAAACTTATTGTCAAACAAATCAATCTATCTCTTTAATATTCAGCATGATAATTACCTATATACATATAGTCTACAAGAGTATTTGGTTCATTTCTGTTTTGTTGTTTTTTGTTAACTGATGATGGGTTGAAGGTAACCCGAAACATGTCTGCCATTAAATCTTTTGTGTTATTTTTAAAATGCGTTGTATTTTTTGTCAACGTACGTCCATTTGGTTCTATTATCAAGGATTTCAGTTCAAGAAGATTACCAGTTTCTTTATTAAGGAAATATGAAAAGATTACTCTTCGTTTGAACAAAGCCGAATTGGATTTTAATTTTTTACATAATTGCAAGGCAGTCTCTTATACACATCTATATATATATATATATATATATGTATAATGTGTGGGTGTGTGTGTGTGTTAGTATTATGTAACCATATTACATACTGTGATTTACTTATATTTACCTACATCAGTGATTTTAGAAAATGCTAATGTTCATTATCACTTTCTTCATTACTGTCACTGTCTGATGAATGAGAACACTAGACAACAGCTCAGCAACTGCTTCAGGGCCAGCCTGCTTTTCTGACAAGACAGGTCTCAATTTACCATCTTCCAAACCAGCCCAGTTTGCATGGATCAGGGATTTCTGGAAGAATAACAGAATCCTGGTTCCATATATTGGCCTGCAGATGTGCATGCATTATATGCTGATATAACGCTCCTGCAGTTGGTGGCAGCTTATCTACACCTTGATTGTTTGGCAGAGTTTTGAATCTTTTCCATCGTAAAATTGAGGCATTTTAGCAGATACTTTCTTCGTTCAGAGAAGACCACACAAAAACTCCTTGCATCCCATTCTCACAATAAATGATCCCAAGCTTGGCCAAAACATGTAAACATGAGGTGGTGATTTCATAAACATCTTAAGGGCTGTTTTTTTCCAACACCATTTATATGCCCTGCAATAATCAGGCTCGTATCCAGGGGGGGTTTATGGTTCGGGAGTACCCTCCTTTTCTAGCAAACATCCCTCATTTCTGGCGAACCCCCTCTTCAGATTTCCCAAATAAGTCCTCCAACCCGCCTGGTGCATTGCCGACCCACCCAGACAAAGACCTTTTCAAACATATCTGCTTTTATAGCATTATTTAGACCCATAAAGCACAAAAATCCCAATCCCCTTGCTTTGGGGGTTTCGCCGACCCCACCGGGACTTCGACCGTGGACCTCACGCCCAGAAACCCCCCCCCCTTGAAAGAACCTGGCTACGGGCCTGAAAATTTTTATCACAACCGGTGATAGCATGGAAGCCTGGTAGTGTCACTGCTCTTTCTGGTCCAAGATGATCGTATATTGGCTGAAGAGCCACTCTTCTTCTGGTTCCAGCGGTACCTGTCACAATTCACACGGCAAGATGTCAAAACAAACACCCCAGAGCATCCTCCAACAACAGCTGTAAGCACACAAGAAGAAGCTGATACTCTAATGATTCCCCATGGCATAGAAGT
>NW_022753973.1:152082-152756 GCF_011630105.1 Anneissia japonica
TGGTTTGTATTGATCTTCAGAAGACTTCCACAGCTTGGCATGAATACTGGAATTTGTGTAGTCTTCTACGAAGAAAGTATCTGCTAAAGATGCCTCAACTTTACGATGGAAAAGATTCAAAACTCTGCCAAACAATCAAGGTGTAGATAAGCTGCCACCAACTGCAGGAGCCTTATATCAGCATATATTGCGTGTACATCTGCTGCAGGCCAATATATGGAGCCAGGATAGGCCTACTGTTATTCATCCAGAAATCCCTGATCCATGCAAACTGGGCTGGGTTATGGAAGATGGTAAATTGAGACTTGTCTTGTCAGAAAAGCAGGCTGCCCCTGAAACAGTTGCTGAACTTATCAGATGTACCTGTTCAATATGTACATGTTCAAATAATACATGCACGTGTAGGAGAAATAATCTACATTGTACTGAGATGTGTAACTGCGAAGCGGAAGGGAGTTTCTGCAACAAATTTCCATTGTTGTCGAGTGTTTCTGATTCATCAGACAGTGCTAGTGATGAAGAAAGTGATAATGAACATTAGCATATTATAAAATCACTGATGTAGGTAAATATAAGTAAATCACAGTATGTAATATGGTTACATAATACTAACACACACACACACAAACACACATAATATATATATATATGTATATGTATATATATATATATAT
>NW_022753973.1:152815-155814 GCF_011630105.1 Anneissia japonica
TTGCATATAACTAGCTCTATCACACGTTTTTGTCTTACAGTACAGATCGGTTATTATTATATTAATATGTATGCTAAAAAGCTAAAATAATAGAAAATATCAGACATTTTAAATTGTAATAGCTCAAAAATGTGTACAATATTTAGTTAACTGTTGTTGTCATTGTTATGAGTGAATTTCCAATTGAATGCTGCATTTTAATAACATACACTTACAGTAATAGTGACAATTTTAGGAAAAAATGGCGGCCATTTTGAAACTGCTGGCAACCCCCCTTACGTATGAATAAAAAATGTTGCACATACTTTTTTGATTTATCAATGTCTACTCTACATCATATCCAATTTTTTAAAAAATATAGCAAAAAAAAATGCAACCTCTGATATTGCTACATTTTGGACTGGACTAATCGAGTTACTATAGGCTATGCTTTCTAATGTTGAAATAAGCTTCCAAAACCAAAACATTTTGAATAGAGCAAGAAACAAAGAGTATGCAATGTAACCATCTAATTCATTTTCAAATCCTCATTCTTGAAAGTGAAATTCTATATTTTGGAGATTTTGCATGAAATCTGTCAACCACGCTGCCATGGTCGAGGTTGCTTCACCTATCACGATGTATTCCAACCATCATGAGGCTATCTAAGTGAGCATTTGTCATAACAGAACGCAAATTATTTTAATTTGTCTCATTGAAGAATTGTTATTATTATTATTATTATTATTATTATTATTATTATTATTATTGTTATTGTTGTTTTTGTTGTTGTTGTTGTGATGATGATGATGAAAAGTTAACACAAACAATATGGTGGCTAAACGAATATTACATGTAAATATTTTTTTTTTATTTGTTTGTTTCCCGACAAAATATATCGTCTTCCCCGACGGGGGGGGGGGCTATGCTTCCCCGAGCCCCCTCTGGCGTCATCACTGCCTGGCAAGACCATTTGCGCATAATGCGAAAGCTGATTGAGCGGTTGCGTGAGAGAAACATTACTGTTAATTTAGTGGAATGCGAGTTTGGACATGAAACTGTAATCTACCTTGGTCATGTAGTTGGAAGCGGAACTGTAAAACCTGTCGATGCTAAAATTTAAGCAATCAATAACTTCATGGTCACAGGAAACAAGAAACAACTTATGAGATTTCTGGGCATGGCGGGTTACTACCGAAAATTTTGTGAGAACTTTTCAACGATTGCAGCTCATTTAACCAACCTACTGACAAAGAGGTCTAAATTTAATTGGACCAAGGATTGCGATGTAAGAGTTGAACAAATTAAAGGACTACTTATGAGTAGTCCTGTACTGAGCGCTCCAGATTTTGAAAAACAATTTAAACTTTTAGTGGACGCAAGCGACTTAGGAGCAGGTGCCATATTAATGCAAGCAGGAGATGACGGACTTGATCACCCATTGTGCTATTATTCGAAGAAATTTAACAAGCATCAGAGAAACTACTCAACATTTGAACAAGAGTGCCAAGCATTGGTACTGGCACTTAATCATTTTAATGTGTATTTGTACACTACACTTTTTCCTGTAATACGGACAATAATCCTTTAACTGTTATCAATAGAATGAAAAATAAGGATCAACTAAGATGGTCGTTGTTGTTAGCTGAGTACGGTATCATTTGCAACTTATTCATATTCGAGGCAAAGACAACATCTTTGCGGATGCTCTTTCTAGAGCTTATTAATGTAATGTACATAATTTCTAACGTTGAGAGACACGAAAGTTTGTATACAAATTTTCTTTTCTCAGGCGGGGGTGTGTTACATCCTTGCCTATTTTTAATTAACTTCTTTATATAATTATATATAATATAATATTTTGTAGTTAGCACTTTTATGACCTTAAGTTTTACTCAACATTTTCTAGGAAAGTACTGTTTCCTTATTTTAATTTGTTTTACTTTGTAAAGCTCATAAATATTATTATCCTATAGTATGCTATTGTCCTATGACGTACAAGTTCCTTTACCGGTGGTCAGTATTTAATTAACGCAAGGTAAATGAACTGAGTTTGGTATCTCCAAGACTTGAATGTGGTTTCGCATCCTGGACATTTACTTTTTTCAGTTGGTCCAAACCACTTATTTATTACCTTAATTAATTAAGTACATAATTAAGGACACTTTACTATAGCTTTTAATTGGTGGATTAATTTGCTAAACTTGTTGGAATTGGTGCCCTGATTGGATGGAACCCTTAATATGCAAAGTGTCACACCCATCTTAAAGGGTCTTACTACCCAAAGTAATTCAGTTGTAATTTGGGATCCAGTGCAGACAACTCAAGACATCTTTATTATGTGGAACCCTGTTATTTTGTCCGGCTTCAGTTCCTCTCTGATCTGTAAGTAAAGTACTTAAGTTGCTGCCTCAGGTTCTAACCACCAGCATCCTCTAAGCTCATTTATATGTTTTATTATAATCGCATTGTAAATAAATTATATATATTTTGTAAATACACAAAAGTTGTGATCTCTTTTCTGTTAGTTATTCTGAGCCGTAACGTAACAGAAAATATAACCTGTATAATTAGGCTTGTGCTGGCCCGAACCTGATTGCTGCGTAGGCATGGTTCGAGTCCTGTATTTTGTTTTGACCTGTGTTGGTCATGTAAGATGAATATACAGTATTTCTTCTAGACCTGCCTTTGGCCAATTTAGTATTTATATACTTGTAATGTAAATATATTTTTATATCCTGTATGCTTGTGCTGGCCTGAACCTAATTGCTGCGTAGGCATGGTTCCAATCCTGTAATTTGTTTTGACCTGTGCAGTCATGTAAGATAGATTTACAATACTTATTCTAGACCTGCCTTTGGCCAATGTAGTATTTATATACTTATAAAACCAAAAGGTCCACTGATTAATCTCAGATAAGAAAGTATAATACATACTCCAAGTATTGAAATACACGCCATCGTGTTGGGATTCAATATTTCGACATTAATTATGTCATCATCAGGAATTCCTGATGATGA
>NW_022753973.1:156155-163217 GCF_011630105.1 Anneissia japonica
GTTCGATCACTTGTGTTGAAGTGATATTGTCTCGACCAAATTTGTGTTGTCTCCTCAGGGAAAGTTCCTTGGAAAGCTTAAGGCAATCCTTGGCAATAATCTTGAGTTTGTTTTGAAACTCAGATATATATATAGTATAGTGAGTATATGAATGCTAAGACAGGTGAAAATGCAAATGTTCATTGAAGTTCAGACAAGCAGTCAATACTAAACAAAAGAACCTTGCTATTGTCTAAATGCATGCAACAAATACCTACTTAAAAACAATTAACTCATTGTATATATATATATATATATATATTCAAAAATATAGAAAGACAGCAATAAAAAAAAACAGCTATGAGTTGTAAACATACTAGAAGCAATATAATTTATTAAATCACAAAGTGTGAGGACAACTGACAAAAAATACAAAGTAAAGCAACGTTCTCACCAATGTCGAATTCGGTTCGCATGGCCAACAAACGAAAAAAGAACATCTAATCAGCGGTAAAGAACAGAGGCGCGCAATAAGACGCGCATCCTAAACGTTCTACTTAATATAGAATAAACAAAGTAGATAAAAGCTGGATAAAGGCCTAGGAACCAAGAAAAAATTAAGTATACATAAATGAATAATCTGATAAGTAATGTAAGTCTTTATTTAAACCGTTGATATAAGAATTGGTTCTTAGAATCCACTTCAATTCTTCTTTGCGTCTATGTGAGAGGGATAAAAAAAATATTAGCGATCAAAATAAATCTTATGTCATTAATGCTACGGTTAGGTAGATTGAAGTGACAGGCTACTGGGAAACCAGTGGAGTTGTCTCTGACGGTTTTTTTTTTGTGATTATTAAATCGGAGGCGGAATTTGGTGCCAGTTTCTCCTATGTAATTACCAATTTGACAAAATAACATGTAAATAACGTTAGAAGAATCACAAGTAAGTGGAGGGGTATAATAGTAATATTAGTACTAGGAATAGTGAATGTGTCAGAGGTGCACATGAAATTGCAAACTTGGCATCTGGGTTTACTACATTTAACATTACCAGAAGAATGGGAATTCTTGTGGAGTTTAGAGGATGAGAGAATAGATTTCAAATTAGGGGGCTGTCTTTTGGCTAGTAGGGGAGGGTCTTCAAAAAGGTGGCAAATAGATTTATCTTTATTGAGTATTTTATAGTCAGTTTTATGTTGGCGGGTAAGAGAACTTATATTGGGATGGTAGTCGAAGACGAGAGGAATGCGGTTATTAGAAATTTCTTTGGGTTTACAATCTAGAAGTGATTGTCGGGAACGGGTTGAGGCTTTAGAAATAGCTGATAGTATTAGTTGAAGGGGATAATCATTATTAACTTTCACAGCTCCCACCCTTTAAGCCTTAAAAAATCTATTGTCTATAGTCAGTGTCTACGAATTAAACGAATTTGCTCATCTTCGGATGATTATGACAAACAAACTGGCATACTTACTCGCCATTTTCTTAATAATGGTATTGCCATAAACTTGAAGTGCTGGCTGTGAGTTGCAATTAGCGGTCATGTGCTCTGTTGTCAGAGCACTGATAACTAACCTAACCCCGCTGCAGCTGCTGCAGTTTTGGAGATCTGTGACTGGGCCCGTGCCATTGAGGACGCAAGAAGGACGATGTCATCGGCAAAGTCAAGGTCATTCAACATTTTAGCTGGGAATCGCCATGATCTGCGTGGATGGGTGATGATACTAGATTCGGCTTGACTTCAATAAAAGGTAAACCACTAAAATTATGAATAGAAAAGGAGCTAAGACATCACCCTGCAGGACACCCGTTGTTACTGGGAATGGGTCTGAGATGTTCCCATTCACCATGGCAGTACTACTTGAACTGTTGTAGAGTACTTGGATGACCTTAACCACGGTTTCTGGGATGCCATAATGCCGCAGTACTGCAAACATAACTGTCCTGTTGATGGAGTCGAAGGCTTTCTTGAAGTCTACGAAGGTGACTATCAGAGGCAGTTGGTATTCCTTAAAACTTTCCATGATCCTCCTCAATATGTGAGTTTGCTGCGCACTACGACCAGATCTGAAACCGGATCAATATGTGGTCTAAGACGGTTGATCAGGATTTTGTTGTAGACTTTTGCTGCAATAGACATTAGTGAGATGCCCCGGTAATTTGACATCATAAGGGAGAGGTCGCCTTTCTTAGGTAGAGAAATGATGACATTGGTGATCCATTGTCGTGGAGGTGAGAGTGTAGTGTATACTTCCTTGCAAAAAACATGAATGATGTCGATCATGCAATCACCTCCTCTCTGCAGTGCTTTAGCAGTAACAGCACAGTCCAATGCAGCTGCCTTATTGATTTTCATGGCTGTTATGGCTTCGGCTGTCTCTTCACGAGTAGGGGAATCCGTGATGATAGGAAGGTCCTCAATAGCTGATGCTGGCAATTCTATTGAGTCGAATTCATTAACATTGTTAAGAAGGGAACTAAAATAATTGTTCCACTCCTTGAGCAAATCCTGACTACTAGCTGGAGCTGTTCCAACTCTCTTCTTCACTTTCGGATTTCGCCTTGAGTGCTTTCCAGGAAGGCTATGAATTATCTTCCAGATGGTGTTGTAATAACCCGTCTCATCAGCTAACTTCAGTTCCTCCATCTGTTTGCTTAGTGCAGCCGCTTCGTCTTCTTTATAAGATTGGTTCAGCTTGGTGTTTAAGTTCCTCCATCTTTCCCTACAGTGACGGGATTTGGAAATGCTGTATTTTCGCTTGGCCTCATCTCTTTCTGTTTTTAATCTGACGGTAGTGTCTGAAACCCAGCTTGGCAATCCGCATGGTTCACACTTGCCGACCACTTCCTCTGCCACCTCTGGGATTGCGTTTTCAAAGATGTCATACTTGTCGGATATATTTGAAGTACCACTCATGTCCAAGGCTTGAAAACGGTTTGACAATTCCAACTGCAAGGTCTCTTTTGTGGAAGGGTCTTGCAATTTCTTCCAGTTTTGGTCTTCTGCAAGGCTTCCCTTTAGTGGTTCGTAAACTGGTGACAAGCAGAATACTAATGATGCGATGATCAGAATCCAGTTCTACGGTATTGTAGGCACGGCAGTTGCGTAGGGAGTTGACCCCCTTGCTGTTTATTAATATGTGGTCCAGTTATTTTTTTGTGGCTGAGGAAATCTCATCTGTGCAGGTTTAAGATTGAATTCCTGACACATATTAATCAGACGTTCGCCATTATCGTTAGTGACGTCATGGAAGCAGTTGCGTCGTATAATAATATGGTGTGAAAGGTGACTGTCAATACCAATCCTGGCATTAAAATCGCCAAGGATGGGATGGATGTTATGCCTCATCATTTGGTCTAGGTGGTCGGTGAGGGATGAGTAAAATTCTTCCTTGTCTGATGTTGTTGAGCCTTCTGTTGGAGCATATACTGTAGTGACGCTTAGCTGAGGGTTGCCATAGAAAGTTGCAAACATTATCCTCTCAGTAATAGCTTCTACACTCAGAAGGCACCTGTGGGTGTGTTTAGACATTAACAGACCTACTCCTCCCTGCCGCTGTTTGGTAGCTGAACTTTAAACCAATACCCAATTCCTGTCATCTGACCATAGTTCATCTGTGGGGTTGTATGTGATTAGCCTATGTTCCTGAATTCCAATAATGTCAACACCCGCATCGGCACAGCCCATGAAATGTTGATGCATTTTCCCTTGTTGGCAAAGAGTACGAACATTATATGTAGATATAACAAGAGGTTCGAAGGTAGGCAAGCGACAATAAATAGGACTAACAGTTCGTGATGGTGTGCCGAGTTCCCATTGGCCCGTCATGGTGTCAGTAGTAGAATGTCGTTTATCCACCTTCGGTTTATTACGTATTTTCCTTGTGGTTTTCGTAATCAGGGATTTGCTGGAATTATTTTACTCCGTTTCTAGCAAACTGAACGGGTGATCAGCCCTGAACAGTTTTGCATCCGGATACACAGCAGCCGAGTACTACCAATATAATGTAGTTCGTCTCTGGTACGGAACATGTGACCATGAATGAATATTTGGTATAATGATGACATGTTCAACTCCAACCTTTGACCGTTGGGAAGACGACTTCCTCATCCGCTCTGCAGCAATAAAGGTGAAGTCTATTGCTATTGGGACGGTAACTCCAATGAGTGATGGGAGTCAGACACAGGGCCAACTCCTAATCATGCGTCGCTGGTTGTACCGTCTACGTCGTTACGGTAGCAATTGAAATTGAAATGATATCAATATCAATATCGACATCATCAGCAATCGACCAGACATAGACATAATATATAAATAAATAAATAAAAATTAATGAACATAAATAAATAACTATATTTATAAATATATTTTCCAGATGGAATCGAAACGTAGAATTGTTATTATTCCAGAATTATATTATATTATAGAAAGTTTGTTTCTTGCTATCTCTTTTTCTTCTAGATCCATTTCGTTAGAGCATAATTTTGATAAGAGATTAGAAAGAAAATCTTGCCAATAATTTTGATTTCCTATGGAAAGGAGATGCTATCCATAGCTATGGTACATCCTTTAGTAAAGGTGTATCAATATTAATTAGACAAGATCTCGAATACAAATGCATAAGACAGAATATTGATGCAGATGGTAGATTCATTATATTAAAAATCAATGGTACTGCATATATAATTGTTAACGTTTACGCTCCCAATGACAGTAAGCAGCGTAGTATCTTTTTTAGGAAACTAGAAAAGCATATCCAGCCTTACTATGACACACATTCTTGTGTTCTCATAGGGGGTGATATGAATTGTATAAAAGGGTAGGGTAAAAACCTTGATCAAAAAGGAAGCAAGATGAAAAATGATAATTCTGTATACACGGATAGATTGATTGTTGGATAACCATGAATAATTATAAATTGCAATTTACATGGCGTAGGAAATCGGCCAATCTCTTTAAGAGGCTCGATTACTGGTTCGTGTCAAAAAGTTTGCACGTGACAAGACGCATCGTGTCCTGCGATATTAGACCGGCTTTGTTCACCGATCATCAAGGTGTTTCCATTAAGTTAGATTTGATGGAGGAAAAACGAGGCCTTGGCCTATTGAAGTTAAACACTAGTTATCTAAAAGACAATACATTTATTAACAAGGTTAACGAAATCATAGATGAAGTTGAACACAAAATGAGTTTCCTCAATCAATGTGATAAATGGGAAAGGATTAAAGTGAGAATTAAGGAATTTTCACTTTCTTTCGGTAAAATAAAAAATAAAAATAAAAATCTAAAAAAAGAAAATCTAAAAAAAGTTGTTGAGCAATTAAATGAGAAGTTGATGAATAACATAAGTTGTAGTAAGCAAATTGAAAATGAGCTCCAAGAGAAAAACAAAAATTTAGAATCGGTATACACATACGAAGTCAAAGGTGCCCAAGTTAGATCAAGAACAAAATGGGTGGAGGAAGGAGAAAAAAATTCAAAATATTTTCTTGGTCTGGAAAGAAATAATGGTATTAAGATGCAAATTAGGAGAATAAAAAGATCAGATGGGACATATGTCCAAAAGGCAAGTGAAATCTTGTCTGAACAAGTTCAGCATTTTGAAAAATTATACGCATCCCAGAATATACAAAAGAAAAATGTCGAAATATACTTAAAATCAATAAAATCAAAAAAATTAACAAATGCTGAAAGGCAGGAATGTGAAGGCAATATTACTTTAAGTGAATGCCATAATGCTATAAAAGAAATGAAAAAAAATAAGGCTCCAGGTTCAGGCGGCCTCCCTGTAGAATTCTACCAGCAATTCTGGCCAAAAATTAAAAATTGGTCCAATAGTGTGCGATGCTCTTAACATGAGCCTGAAAACTGGATCGTTGTCCCACTCACAACGTAGAGGCGTAATCAATCTTATTTTTAAAAAGGGTGAGCATGAAGACTTAAACAACTGGAGGCCTATAACTCTCCTGAATGTAGATTACAAAATAGCTGCCTTTGTTTTAACAAAAAGATTACAAAAACGTTATAACCAGTATAGTTAGTAATGATCAAAAAGGTTATATAAAAGGTCGTTTCGGTGGCGAAAACATTAGATTAATAGAGGATTTGATCGAATACACGAATGAAGAAAGGTTAACAGGCGCAATGATTAGCTTGGACTTTAGTAAAGCATTCGACACGGTAAACAGGGATTTTATGATGGAAACGCTTCGTCACTTTAACTTTGGCCCATCATTCATTGATTGGGTCAATGTTTTGTATACTGAAACGGAATGCATTATAACGAATAATGGTTGGCTATCAAGAAGTTTTAAAATGAATAGGGGCATCAGACAAGGCTGTCCTTTGTCTGCTCTGCTGTTTATAATGGTTGCAGAAATCATAGCAATAAAATTAAGAAGTGATGCTCTGATTAATGGTATAATATTACCAAGTAAAGAAGACTTAATTATTGAAGTCAAAATAGCCCAACAATAGCTGATGATACGGTACTGTTTGTGAAAGATAAGTTGTGGATTAAAAGGAGTATCTCAAAAATTGAGGAGTTTGGAAAGCTTTCTGGTTTAAGCCTTTAAAAAAAAGAAAACAAATGCCATGTGGTTAGGTGAATGGAAAACAAGAAAAGATGAACCGTTTGACATAAAGTGGGTTTACAATGGCTTTAAAATACTTGGTGTTTATGTTGGTCATAATCAACTTTTTTGTCGCACCAAAAACTGGTCTGAAAAAATCGAATCATTAAAACACCTACTTTCTTCATGGCAAAAAAGAAACTTGACATTTTTTGGAAAAGTTACAATATTAAAAACACTTGGACTTGCAAAACTTATATACAATGCAAGTGTTATTGAAATGCCAGAGCTTTATATAAAACAAGTTGAAAAGATTATTTTTGATTTTCTGTGGAATAAGAAGACAGAAAAAATAACAAGACTAACAGTAATTGGTGATTACAGCCTTGGAGGCATAAAAGCTCCTGACTTCAGGTCACAGGTTAAATGTTTGAAAATTGCTTGGCTTAAGCGTCTTTACAATAAAGATGTAGCCATGTGGAAATATCTACCTCTTTGGATCTTAGA
>NW_022753973.1:163730-169891 GCF_011630105.1 Anneissia japonica
GGGATTTCCTTGCTGTTTAGAAATTGGATTAGATCAGGTATAAATACTATTAGAGATATAGTAATAGGCAATAGATTTGTTACAACACTTGAGATACTGACAAAACTACAACTCAAGTCCAACTGGATCTCAGAATATTCTTGTTTGCTGAGTGCCATTCCTAGCACATGGAAAACATTTATTTCCTTTGGTAAAGAAGGGAATGGTGGGCGGTCAGGAAATACTAGACCACAAAATGATTGGTGCAATATGAATTGTAAACAATTTTATATCTGTTTTACTAACCAAATTTATATGGAACCTTCAAAGTGCCAAAAAAAAGTGGGAAAATATTTTTGAGTCCTGGCAGTCAACTTGGACATGGAAAGTAAAATCAATTAAAGAAAACAAATTAGCACAATTGAATTTTAAAATATTACACAATATCGTTCCCACAAGGAAAAGATTGTTTATGTGGGGAATCTTAGATTCCAATATGTGTTCAATATGTAATGTTGCTGAGGATGATGTACACCTTTTTTATAAATGCACTGAGGCAAACTAGCTATGGCAATACATTGAAAGTTTTAGTATTACGTACGGATACAATGCACATTTTAAGAACATCATTCTTGGAACTGGCAACACATATGTTGACCATCTATTCTCACTTGGTATTTTTTCTATCTACAAGGCAAATATTTTAAAAGCCCTCAACAAGTGGCGATATAGATCACTTCACACCCTTTTTCTAACTGCTTTTTTTTTATAAATGAACTGAGGCAAACTAGCTATGGCAATACATTGAAAGTTTTAGTATTAAGTACGGATACAATGCACATTTTAAGAACATCATTCTTGGAACTGGCAACACATATGTTGACCATCTATTCTCACTTGGTATTTTTTCTATCTACAAGGCAAATATTTTAAAAGCCCTCAACAAGTGGCGATATAGATCACTTCACACCCTTTTTCTAACTGAAAAAAATAACAGACATTATCTATAACGCTTTCTTAAAAATTAAAGTAATGTTTTTTTACTCTCTTGTACGTTTTGATACTTTTTTGCGCATTGATCTCTGATTGATCTCTGTATTTTTTTTTATCCTCATATTTTATAAATGGCCTTAATGCTAACGAATCTATGATTAAAAGAAGAATTTTGGTTGCAAAGCTTACGATGTATAATGATGTGCTTCATATTAATGACTTGCCTCGTATTATATACTGGGATGTTCTTTCTTCCTTTTTTTTGTGAAAAGTTGAAATTTGTATTTTATTTTTAATATTGTTACGAAATATCAAGGTTATATTGTTTTATTTTATTAGGCATAGGTTTATTGAGGAATGTATTTTATATGTAAATGATGACGATGATGATAAAGAAATTATGTAAAATTGTTTGAATAAAGGTAGGTGTTCCCCACGAAAGATAAAAAAAAGACTTCCTCATCCGCTCTGCAGCAATAAAGGTGAAGTCTATTGCTATTGGGAAGGTAACTCCAATGAGTGATGGGAGTCAGACACAGGGCCAACTCCTAATCACGCGTCGCTGGTTGTACCGTCTACGTCGTTACGGTAGCGATTGAAATTGAAATGATATCAATATCAATATCGACATCATCAGCAATCGACCAGACATAGACATAATATATAAATAAATAAATAAATAAATAAAAATTAATGGACATAAATAAATAAATATATTTATAAATATATTTTCCAGATGGAATCGAAACGTAGAATTGTTATTATTCCTGAATTATATTATATTATAGAAAGTTTTTTTTCTTGCTATCTCTTTTTCGTCTAGATCCATTTCGTTAGAGCATAATTTTGATAAGAGATTAGAAAGAAAATATTCCTAGGGTGTTACGTGGATTTCAATCTGCTTGTGGATAAAGCCCTATGAGGCTCAGGGGGTAGAGATGCAACTAAGTTTAAGCGTACATCCGGTGATATTTTAGTTCCGCATATGGTGGATAAGTAACTAGATTTGTATTTACATCGATTCTTGGACGAACACATTCCGTGTGTATGTATCTTTCTTGTGCGAAGGGTCGGGACTGATAACCCAGTTGGCTTACCCAATTTGTTAATTGGATAAAGCTTGTTTTTTTGGTAGAAAGAAGGTGAAGCTGAAAGAGCTTCAACCTTTGGTCGGGTTTTTACAGTTCACTATGACCGTGGTGACCCCGGGTAGGCCTTTCCTCCGGCGGCTATGTGATATCTCGTGATATTAAAAACCTTGGTATATGGTTAGGCTCTCTCATGGTGCGAAGGAGGACCTGTAACAACTGTTAATGTAAAAACGACGCATAATGTAAAAAAAAAAATTGGTTAACGCATAATGTATAACCCAACGCATAATGTAAACAATTTTTGCTAACACATAATGTAAAAACCAACGCATAATGTAAACAAATTTTCTAACGCATAATGAAAAGCTTTTGACGCATAATGTAAAAACATTTTCTAACGCATAATGTAAAAACATATCAACGCATAATGTAAAAACTTGGCATTTTACGATAAAAAGTATGATTTGTTGTGCTTATTGCGCAAAAACCTCACATTTCTATCGTAATACTTAGTTTTAACAAACAAAAAATTTTTTGGTTTTCCCCTTAAAAACAAACACCATGGGTCTTTTTATCCCTAAAAAGTAAAACAATTTTCTATTTCGAACCTTGTTTAAAGGCCACACATCGTCACACACCCCCAGCATAGGGTCGAGGAAAAGTTTGCATCCTGTTTTTTATTTTGTTTCGTTTTTGATATATTTCTTTTTCATCGGATACACCTTTAAATTTTGGTTTCCTCTGATCATCAGAGTCATCATATTATTTAAATGGTCACTAATATATCTTGTGTAGTAGAATATATGAAATTTAAGGTTAAGATAGATGGTGTGGATAATATTTCGCTTTTGTTTTTTGTTTTTTTTTTATTTGAATAAGTTTCTTCAAAATATCCTGTGTACATGTAGTAACTGCAGAAAAATATTTCCAAAAAATATTTTTTTTAAAAAGAAAAATTTTAAAAATATCCAAACAATACGCTGTGTAGAAATTACAGAAAAATTAAAAAATCCAACAAATCTAAAATGTTTCCAAATAATTTCAAAAGAAAATTCCTAAAAATTAAAAATTAAATTTAAAAATTCCCAAAGAAATTTCTCCAAAAATTGTAAAAAAATAAATGAATTAAAAAAAAAAATAAAAAAAAATTAAAAACTTAAACCCGAAATTAAAAAAAAAAATCCAAAAGGAACCATCACTATGATTAGCCACATCAATCCAAATTAACCAATATTGGGGTTTTTTTCTGTAATTATTACACAGCATATTGTTTTTGTTTTTTTGTTGTTTTTTTTTTGTGGGCGGGGTGGGGGGGGGGATTTTGTGGAATTTTGAAGAGAAATGACCCAAATCATCTATATGAATGTCTAATTCTCCTTTGTTTTTTTCATGTTACAAACGGTCTTCCGTAATATTAAAACCTGCGTTTGTGTCCTTAGTTTTGTAAATATCGCTGTCTTGGATTTATACATCGATCATTATGACTTACCTGTTTCTATCGTCTCCATCGTGCTTTTCCCCGATGAATTTATCTAGCGTCAATGGGCGTGGAGGTACATTTAGTAATTGTTTACAATTTGTCCAAGAAGAAGCTCTGAGATACACGTGAACCGTTAAGTCGCACTTACAACAACCGACAGGCAGACAGGTATCATTGATGACACTAGTAGGTTAAAGTAACAGGCGCGAGGAAGGGAGAAGACTTGTTTTTACATTATGCGTTGATAGGTTTTTACATTATGCGTTAGAAAATGTTTTCACTTGCGTTTTTACATTATGATTTAGCAAATTTTTTTACATTATGCGTTGATTTTTACATTATGCGTTATTTTTTTTAAAATTAAGTGTCAAACCTTTTTACATTATGCGTTAACCATTTTTTTTTTAAACATTATGCGTCGTTTTTACATTATCGGTTGTTACAGGACCTACCATCTTGGTTATGTTTTTGAAGAACTTTATAGGCGTAGCTTCTTTCTAGACGATAGTTGGTTTTAGAGTTGGTTCCCATTTTTTTAGCTGTAGAAACTTGGGGTCGTTCTATTGCGAATAAGCGGGTTTTGTTCTTCACCGATAATTCTGGTTTCAGTTATTATAATTTGAACCTTGTATTTATTATTATGGTTAGAAATAAAGAAATTTAAAGTTTTGATTAAAAGAAATGTACTGATATGATATGAAAGGGAAAAAAATCTAAAATTATTATTAATTTTAGAGATTTCAGTTTTAAGAATTTTTTTTTTTTTTTTTTCTTTTTTTTTGTTGTAATGTATTGAATGAAATGAAAAGAAAAATCTGAAGATGAATTATTTGTTAAAAAACTGAAATGTAAATAAGTACGAAATCTGAGACGGGAATTTATGTGAATGTTTATAATATGTTTATTTATGTTTATATTTTATGTAATAAATAAATATGGCTTTGTCTAATAAAAAAAAAAATAAAAAAAATAAAAAAAAACCCAAAAAACCGATCAACCTAACCGTGTGAAAGGGCTCGAGAGATTTATGGGCTTGCTGAGGCAACCACGGACTGCTCAATCGTTCATTTGAGAGATAACTCGCAGAGATTCTACAATTTAATTTGAACCTTGTATTTATTATTAAGGTTAGAAATAAAGAAATTTAAAGTTTTGATTAAAAGAAATGTACTGATATGATATGAAAGGGGAAAAAAATCTAAAATTATTATTAATTTTAGAGATTTCAGTTTTAAGAATTTTTTTTTTTTTTTTTTCTTTTTTTTTGTTGTAATGTATTGAATGAAATGAAAAGAAAAATCTGAAGATGAATTATTTGTTAAAAAACTGAAATGTAAATAAGTACGAAATCTGAGACGGGAATTTATGTGAATGTTTATAATATGTTTATTTATGTTTATATTTTATGTAATAAATAAATATGGCTTTGTCTAATAAAAAAAAAAATAAAAAAAATAAAAAAAAACCCAAAAAACCGATCAACCTAACCGTGTGAAAGGGCTCGAGAGATTTATGGGCTTGCTGAGGCAACCACGGACTGCTCAATCGTTCATTTGAGAGATAACTCGCAGAGATTCTACAATTGTGGGTGGAAGCAATTTTGCAGTTTGTTAAAGATGTATTACAGGTATCAGAGGTCCCTCCAGCTTCCCCTACATCAGTGCTGCTGTTTTTGTCCCATCTTCACCGCCTGGGACGTGCCGCTGGCACATCCTCCTATCTTTCGGTCATTTTTTTTTTCACAGTTCATTTGGGATGCCAGATCCGACAAAGACAGTGATTGTACGTCGTTTGATGGCTGGGGCCCGTAATGCTAGATTGTGTGTGGGTACACACGTTTACCTATATTTGTAGCTTGGTTGTTTCACCTGTGTCGAGTCGATCCCTTTCGGCAGTGGTACTTGACGAGTATGAGGTCATTTCTTTTACGGCGAATTTTACTCTGGCCTTTTATGGTTTAGCGCGGATAGGAGAGCTCCTGCCACAAATATTCGGTCTCATGACCATGCTTTGGCTTTGTCTGATATTCTGTTTAATTTGTGGGCGGGATGCACACGGAGATCCTGGTCTTGTTTTGGGACTGCAACCACGCCAGGGGGCTCAGGCTATTCCCATTTAGGCTGCTCCCAACAGGGCTTTTTCTGTCCTGTTGGTTGTTTGCGGTCCTTTGTTCTGGTAAGAGGGTCGCGCCCGGGACGGTTATATTTCTTCTAAATTATGGCCAGGTCTGCCTTAGAGCAACCTTCGATCTAGTACATTAGTTAAAGATTGTTAAGCTATGTGATAGCTAAGTTCCGACTGGTTTAGGACCATGGCATCCGAATAGGAGGGGCCACATACGCTGCCCTCTCTATTTTTTCTCGGATGCTCAGATTCGCTTATTGGAGGGGATAACTTTCCAATGCCTTTATTAAATATATTAGGCCTTCCCCGATAGTCTAACCATATTCTATTCCCCAATAGTCGATCAGGGTTCCTTTGTGGGTTCCCTGATTCGCTGGTTCTACCGGTTAATAAAGTTGTAGCGGTAGTAGGCTCACTACATTTTCTTCTTGAATGTTAGCGTTTGCGGTTCTTTATATTATATGTATTGACATAGGTCTATGAGAGTTTTACAT
>NW_022753973.1:170252-172289 GCF_011630105.1 Anneissia japonica
TCCCCCTCCACCTATCAAAACAGGTCTGTGCCCTTCCCTGGGTATGACATTGAACTCCATCGAATCGGCTCCTGATGTATGTCTTAGTGACTGCTGTTTGTTTTTAGGATGTGATCTGGTTTTTCATGCCCATTTTTCGTAATTATGACTATTCTGGCAGTGGATAAAGAATGTTTTGAGCAGAGGTGAGGTGGAGTTAAGGCCCCCCCCCCTTCATTTTTTAAGGAAAAATAAAGAAGAAAAATATATTCAAATTGAAGTGCGAGAGTGTAATTTCCGGCCATCTAGAGATAGTAATAAATTGTCTTACCTCAGCCACAACCATGGTGGGGCTGAGGTGGGTGGTTCCTCGGTTTGTGAAAGTCCCTCCCTGGTTCACCTCTCTTTCGAATTCCTGGATCTGCCACTGTTGATTTATTATATCATTATTTTTGCGCTTATTTATAATGCGTCTATTGCAATTTTCAATTTATCCTTTCAAACAGTCCTAAGAACGTTCAGAGTGCGCTACTTCACAGGGGGATTCGCCTCCTTGACTCCGCCGGGGTCCTACGTAATTTGCATAACGGCTCCCTCCCTTTCAAAATCCTGGCTACGTCCCTGGTCCGACCACGCCTCCTTTGCTCTCGTCGGGGCCATCAACCCCCATGCGGGATCTTGTCCTCACTCCACCCCCTACTTCGGCCAATTCCTGGCGCCACCCCTGTCAGCATGAGGCCTACAATAGAATATTCTGGAGTGTTAATTAAAATTCAACAACTGACCACTCAGAACAGGGGCAGGAATATACTGTATGCTCTTTTGTCTACAAACACACGACGTACTGTCCCACAAATTCTGGTTCTGATGGGGAAGCCGACCTCCTAAGGACCTTAAAGGAGTATAACAGGAATGGTAGAAATAGAGCGCTTAAAATGGATGTAGAGTAAGCGAAGATTACACCGCCAAAGGAGGACAGAAGACTAGGATGTTAGAATAATACAGAAACATACACGTATGACGAATGCAAACATCCACTTCTTGCCTAGATGTTGTAGATTTTACAAATAAAAAAGAAAAACAGAATCTCTATATCATAAAATTATATTCAGATAATATAGGAGTAATCTCAAGCATAAAAAACAACGTTTATATTCAAAAAAATATATTATTAGGCCTATATTATAGTAATAAAATTAATAATGCTGTTAATTAACAATATTGATTTAATACCGGTACCGTACATATAATAATCAGCATACGTACACTCAAAGGAAAACCTACACCCTTCTATGTATAACGATGTACCGGCGTATTGTAAAATTTCCCTGTACATAAAAACAATATCATAAAATGTAGGCCTCTTGCTAGTCTTCGAATTCACACTGGAGTTCTCCGTCCCACTTATTCTCAGTGAATGTAGAATGGGCAAGTTATGGCGATCTATTTTAATTATTCTATTCGTTGAACCATTGGGTCTTGTTTTAAGAATGTGTCCTAACTTTGTAGAGACATTTCCTTATTTAATTATCACACAGTTTGAAAGCGTTACAAGTTAAAAATTAAACACACGGAATAGCACACTTTCTTACAATAGTACCTCTTGACCTATATACTGTACAGTAGGCCTACTTTGTAATTATTGTACAGATCCAAAACGAAAGGTCCACTGATTAATCTCAGATAAGATAGTATAATACACTATAGGCCTACTCCAAGTATCGAAATGCACGCCATTGTGTTGGGATTCAATATTTTGACATTAGTTATGTTATCATCAGGAATCATTCCTGATGATGACATAATTAATGATGACATAATTAATGTCGAAATATTGAATCCCGACACAATGGCGTGCATTTCGATACTTGGAGTATGTATTATACTATCTTGTATAGATCCATGCATAGACAACAAAGATCTTATAAACACAAGATAGCGTTCTCCGCGATTTACGTGTAACAAATAGAAGCGTCGGTCAAGGTTCAAAAGTTTCCAATTTAGCAAGAGGGCGCCATTCATGCGCTATTATACCAAAGACACGCGTAAATCCCGGAG
>NW_022753973.1:172746-174661 GCF_011630105.1 Anneissia japonica
ATTATTATTATTATTATTATTATTATTATTTATTATTATTATAGGAGAAACCTACATTATTCTATATATTCTTTAAATAAATAATTTTAAGTTGATTTATAAACGATTTCCGATAAATAATACTACGTAGTTCAACAGAAATATTATTCCATAACTTTGCTCCTATAATAAAGGTAAAAAGTAATCAGTCAATGTATGGGGAGTTCGCTTATGATAAATATCTGAAATAAATTTGATAATATGCAATCGGTGTAATTTATAAACATCTAAAATTTTAAGTTCATAAAACAAAGGAGGAGATGCGCCCTAAAATTTGAAAATGTGATACAACTATCAATCATTTTTTGTAAGGTTCAAATAGGATTTAAGTAAGATTCAAATGTACTAGCCCAAACTTCAATGCCATAAGTTATAATTGAATAAATAAAACAATTGTAAAGCATGATTAGGCCTAAAGTTTTTCTAGAAACAAACTGTCTCAACCTAAATAATAAACCAGCCTTTTTTCTATTTTTTGCAATTATATCTTGAATGTGGTGCTTCCATGAAAAAAAACTTATCAAATTAATACCTACAAAATTAATACAATTACTTTCTTTAATTGTCTCGTTATTATTAGTTAATAAGCCATGTAGGGCAATTTGTTTATTTTTGGACCGAAAAATCATATAATTAGTTTTATCGGAATTAATTGTCAGTTTGTTTGCATTGCACCAATCTATAACTTTTTTGAAATTGATTGTTAATAAAGGTCAGATCCAGAACATTGTGTGCAAATGCATGAAATGAATTTGTGTCATCAGCAAACAAACGAAAATTTTAAAAAATGGAGGAATTTGGAAGATCATTGATATACTGTAAATTAAAAACAGAATGGTACCAATGACTGAGCCTTGAGGCACACCACAAGTGATGGATAGTTTGTCTGAGGTAAAGTGATTTGATGAAACAAATTGTTTTCGGTTTTGAAGATAATCAGAAATACAGCTTGCCTCTAATAATAATAATAATGAGATAAATTCGAAAGTAAAATGTTATGGTCAATCGTATCAAACACTTTTACTTAACTTATCGAAGTGTACCTACACTTTGATTCCTTTATCCCAGAGTTCTTTCATATTTACAAACAGCTTTTTACTTTTTTTTTGTTGAACTTTAGGCCTATTTGTAAAATCATCATTGATGTATGCATTGTTGCAGATGTTGTTTGGTTTGCATTTAGGGACCATTTTTCTGATGCTTGTCGTTCGAATGCTGACGTGGACCAACCCTATGGGCCCGTTGAATGTCATCATCATTTAGTTCAACATTCATAGAATCTTTAATAAGTTTTTTTCAGAGTGTGTTCTTGCAAATCTGTGTGTTCTTGCAAGTCGATTTTAAACGAACGATAACTGGGTTTCAAGTTGACAGTTATTATTCGAAAGAATAACATTTCTTTTTCTTGTTCCATAATCTTGCCAATAACATCACATACTGTAGATTTAAGATCGTTAATATGTTTGCTGCCATGAGCGATTTCATAGTGGTATAGCCATTGGTTTTAAGTGTAATATCTACAGCACTATAACTGCATGGCTAGAGTATCAAGTACTCAATCAAAGATTTCTGCAGAGAGAGAAAAACCTGTCTCTTATACACATCTAGATGTGTATAAGAGACAGCTTATTCTCAGTGAATGTAGAATGGGCAAGTTATGGCGATCTATTTTAATTATTCTATTCGTTGAACCATTGGGTCTTGTTTTAAGAATGTGTCCTAACTTTGTAGAGACATTTCCTTATTTAATTATCACACAGTTTGAAAGCGTTACAAGTTAAAAATTAAACACACGGAATAGCACACTTTCTTACAATAGTACCTCTTGACCTATATACTGTACAGTAGGCCTACTTTGTAATTATTGTACAGATCC
>NW_022753973.1:183354-201160 GCF_011630105.1 Anneissia japonica
TATATATATATATAGATATATAGATATAAAATAAATCAAGATTGCCATTGACACTGTTACATTATATATAAAGCATCAGAGATAGACCACACAGATTCAAATACCGCCGGATACACTCTATTACACAATAGGTACGATTAGAAACAAATAATTGCATATAATAACAATTATATATATAGGCCTATGTATGTATATAATAAGAAAAATTCCATTGAACTTCAATTTGTCGTTGACCATCAGCAGCTGGTTATTGCGACACTACAATTACAGTGAATGCAAAATTTCCTATGAAATTGACAATTAGCTCTCCGCCTTCTAGATTAGTAGTACCGATATTGAAAGTGTGTTATCATCCAAGGCTAGCAAGGACAAGTCTTCTCTATTATTAATAAATGCAATGACTGTACTTCTTTTAAACAGCTGCACCAATGTGGGCTTGATATCCTACAAATTAAGCCTACTGATCTATGTTACAATTATTACATTACTATTTGGTATGCTGCATAATAATATGTCTGTGGTTTACAGGAGTAAATCTTTAATCACATCGGATCCAAATCGAAATTCGGACCGCGTTTTCGATGCGCTGAACGCCAGCCTCCGTATTCTTACACTCTGATCCGATTTTCTGATCTTCCGATCCTAAATTTCGTATTCAGTGTGAATGAGGCTTAAGTTTTTGTTTTTTTTTTTTTAATATTGTTTAATTCCATTGTCACATTATTTAGGTTAAGAAAATGTTGAAGCGTCATTTTCATGGAAAGCATGGAGAATATCGATATCGACACTTACGCTAATAAGATGACCAAGAAATCGAGCCAATTCCAAGGATCTCTGAGATATGTGAATTCTCGTAACACAAACCCTCTAGCTATCACCTTCACGACCATCTCAATAGAATATATTGTAGTGAATAAATACTCGGCAATTTCCAAGTGAATTGGTCTGAAATGTTTGAATAATTTTACACAATTTATAAGAAAATGCTGATTATGCATTACAAGTTTCAATGTATAAAATAAATATTAACAAATTAACGAACAATGACATAAAAAAAAACAATTAATGAGTCATTATTAACTAATAACAACAAATAATAAGCCTAATAATAATAGTTTTAAAAAAATAATAATAATAATAGTAATAATAATAATAACTAGAAATACTATGTTCAATAGAACATTTTTAAAGAGATAACCACTGTGACCTTTAACCTCAACCTGTGAACACCCCATGTTTGGTAGGAGTCTGTATAATGCAATTGGTCCAATCGTTAGTCACTAGCAATATTTTATAATTTTCACTATAGTGACCCTTGTGATTTTTGACCTATAGGTGAAGAGTAGTTTTTCATGTTTAGAAGGTCCTAAGGATCATTCCTGGTAAATTCGAGCTCAATTGGGCTATTTTGAAAATTTGACCCTGATGACCCCTATGTGACTTTTGACCCCAAGTTGTGAACAACACATAAATGGGAGGGGGGAGGGGGGTGGCACCGGTCCTACTGACCAAGTTTTAATTAAATCGGTCCAGTAGTTTGCCACTAGTGGCCTTTTAAAATGTTGCCAGAAAGAAAGAAAGAAAGAAAGAAAGAAAGAAAGAAAGAAAGAAAGAAAGAAAGAAAGAAAGAAAGAAAGAAAGAAAGAAAGAAAGAAAGAAAGAAAGAAAGAAAGAAAGAAAGAAAGAAAGAAAGAAAGAAAGAAAGAAAGAAAGAAAGAAAGAAAGAAAGAAAGAAAGAAAGAAAGAAAGAAAGAAAGAAAGAAAGAAAGAAAGAAAGAAAGAAAGAAAAAAAGAAAGAAAGAAAGAAAGAAAGAAGAAACTGCTCGGAAACAAAACCCAGTCAGCATGCTGCTGACTGGGTAATAATAATAATGATAATGATAATAATGTTGATGAATATGAAGACGATGTTGACGATGATGACAGTGGTAGGGATGATGATGATGATGATGATGATGATGATGATGATGATGACGAAGATGATGGCAATATACTGATAACAATAATAAAAATATATTTACACGTGTTCGTCTTCTGGTCTAGGTACATCCATTGCTAAAAATATACAGTTGACTAATATGGTAAGAATTACACATATATCAAATAATGTACAAAATTGTTAAGGATAAAAATAAAATATATTAACTTTATTATTTTCGATTTTTTGAACAAATAAATAAGCACCTAGACGGCAATTAATTTTTATATAATGCGATCTTCACAAGTTGCTGGCAGATTTTTAATTACCGCTTTAATGTAACAATAAAATACAATAGAAAAAGAATATATTATGTAAAAATCATTATATTTTTCTATTCAACAGAGGCAACAAATGAATTCACAAAGGATGGTTATTTTTAGTTAAATATTGAATTTAAGTTATTAACATTTCGAAATGTTTGAGTGGAAAATTCAACTATATTCACAAAGGAAGTTTTGTTAATTTTTTTTTTCATTCCAGATGATGACATAATTAATGTCGAAGTATTGAATCCCAACGATGGAGTGCATTTCGCATTTCAATACTTAGAGTATTTATTATAGGCCTGCATTCGAATTTAAGTTTGTTATTAACATTTTGAAATGTTGAGTGGAGATATAGTTTACTAAGTTAAATTTTTATAAACTATTACGCCTATACATTATTTTCCCCCTATTTTTACCATGATTCTAACAAGATCTGACTTGTACAGGGAATATCTCCCTTTGTTAACTACCATCTCGTGTGAGGAAAATAAAATTATGAATATGAATATGAATAAGTATCAGTTTCAGGTGACTTCACCATTCATGATGCCATCACCAAACCTGATTAGGGGATTCTGATCAGATGATTGATGACTGGTGCTGTCACCAGTATAGGACCGAAGTGTATCAGCATTTTATTGGTCACCGAAACTGATCACTTTGGTAGGATCGGCTGTGGTGATTTTTTGATTTTTATGAGAATTAATGAGTGGAATTATTTTGGTTGTGAACAAAAGTCTGCATGTTTTGTCAGAACCTTGAGATCAGAAAGGGATTATTAACTTTCACTTATTTGTTTTTTAGGACCTTTCCGATAAAGTCCGCCCCTCGATTATGTTGATAAAGTCCCACGAAATGACAGCGCACACCATGAGTGTTCGTGGGAGATTCCTGGCTCTGATTGATCAGTTAAATTTGACTGACACTCCAGATCCAAAGCAATATACTGTATTTATGTCCTAGTCTCACAAGAGATTAATGAGTGATTTTTTTAAACGATTCTTTGTGTCTTACAAGTCTTGAACGCAGAACCCTTGAATTGGAAAACAATCCAAACAGCTTAACCACCAAGGCTTAGCTATAGCTCCACTCTACTTTATGTTGCTATCATTTCCGGTACTTAAGTTAAGATTTTATGTGATCCTATGCTATTAATTAATTAATTAATTAATTAATCACATTAATTAATTAATAAAATATTATTAAATATTAAAATTAAATAATTAATTATAATTAATTAAATAATTAAATTATTTATTTATTTATTTGTTTGTTTGTTTGTTCATTCGTTCGTTCGTTCGTTATTTATTTATTTACCAAATTTCTATAGTGCCCTTTTCATGAGTAATTGGTAGGTTTTCTTTCATTTTCATCATTAGTGTCGTATAAATGTCTTTCCTATTACTATTAACCTTCATTTTCATACTAATGTTTGTTAGTAGGCGACGTTTTATTTAAAACTAATTACCGTATGATTTATTTCTTCCAATAAGCCATTTTGTACTCTAAACTGAGAACGCCCAAGGTCAGTCGACATATACCTATGTTGTGTGTATGGGGTGTATGTTCGTTTATATCAATTGACATTGGTATGGACATGTGCAGTTCAGACTACGAATGGCTTATTATTCTAACAAAAGCTTGTTTTCATTCTCACTGCTGTTCTTGTTCTTGCTACCAAAACTTTAAAAGCGTCCAGCGTCACCAGTTTGAAAGGCCGCGCAGAAACTTTTGTACACATAAACTAGAGGTTAATTCCAACAAACGTTCATCGCCCTTTTTGTAATTGTAAGACACCAGGGTTCCCCTATACCTACAAAGTGAAACAGGGCCGGTTTTCAGCAAGGACTGTACGGTACATTACTGCCATTACCACTAATAGGGCACGTCGCATGGATGGAGAGGTCGGTTAAGGATGTGTTCTAAAGAACTTACGGTTGTGAGTTCAAATCCCGTTTTGGTATTCAATTTACTTTTTCCGATTTTAATAAATTTTATTTTTTCCAATTTTAAGATATTTTAATTTTGTACAAATGAACATTCTAAATAATATTTTTTTGTACAAATAAACATCCTGATTATTTAAAAAATCGTATTAGCTCTTTCAAAAAACCAAATATAACTTGCGCCCGTACCTACCGTATTTAAGCGTGGAGCGACACGCGGACCGGTGAGCGGTCGCTCTAGCTCATAAAATCCTTACACACTATCGCCGACAGATTTTGGCATCGCTCATTGGTCGGTCAAATCGGGGACAGCTACGTAGTGTAACGGCTGTATATACACCGTATAACGATAGTGTAGCGGTTTCATGGAAACCAGGCTTTAAGTGCAGTCATCAGTGTGAATGGTATCTATTAAACTGAATATTATCATTTACTGTACATAATTTTAAAATCATTGACAGTATCCTTTTTAAAATTACACTCAAACAAAATTTCTAAACTATGTTCATCTAATTTAGGATATTCATTTTATTTTAATATCTTATTTTTTTTTTAAAAAAGGATATCTATGTGAGAGAATAAACAGCATGATCCTCCGAATTGGATTGATAGGTGAAAAGACAAACAACGCGTTTGACGCCGAGAATCTGTACAGTGACGTCTTTCCTTTGAATCTTTCTCCAACAACCATGAATGTCTAAAAATAGAAATGAAAATGGTTATTTATGACTATATAAATATTAACAGTTCGTTTGTAGTTAGGTGACTTTAAATAAATGTTTTCAATTTATTAAGTCTATAATAAAACAAAATCAATATAGTTATAATTATTGTTATCGTTTAAGTTATTCTTGTCATCAGCATCTACATTTTTATCATCTTCATTATTATTATTATTAGTGTAATACAAGCTTGTTGTTCTTAACGGAAAAGTAAAATGGAAAAGAGAGTAGTCTAACTGTCAAACATGCAATATAAACAAGAAAACCTCATTTGGGGATAGATAAAACATGAACAGCAAGGAATAAATTATAGAGAAATGTAGTTCAATAAATAGTAGAGCAAGTAACGTGCTAAAACTGTGTTCAATGACTGAATATGTAGTGTTTGATTATATTGACCATGGGTGATAATTTTGCCTTTGATCTTGTTGATGATTATTTAATTCCTCCGTCTTATAAGATTAGACTAATAGGTGTCTTCACTATTAGATTTATATTAAGGCATCAATTGTACACTTCATTAAAATACAATCAGGAAATCACATTAGCAGAGACTGAATGCTGAAATGCAATCGCTTTTTTCGACTTTCATTTATAATAGACCTGTCAGGAAAAATTTGGTCCGGGGCAAAAATCGGTCCGGCGGACTGTTTTGGCCTCATAATTACTTGCCAAATGTAGTCCACATAAGCCAAAATCAGTCCGCTGAAATTTACTTTGCTGCACAGCAGACTTGGAAATATTACGTCCGCAATAGGTTTTGGCGGAAAGAACAATTCCTAAGCTTTTACAAACGCGCATATGCTTATCAGCCAATCACAATGATGTCCCTAGCTGAAGGCTTAATTTGCATACATCACCCTATATAAGAGTTTAAGATCGGCATGTACTTGTGTTGATATTAGAGCCTTCGCGGTTAGTGAACATTGGAATAACAGTAAGGAAAGACTTAGCAATGTACACGGACATACATTACCTCACATTGAGAGAAAATTTAATTTCATATTCATAACTCATACCGCCTCCACGCCTCATATATTTGGTAGAAAGAGGGTGGGTGTGTGAACGACGTGAAAGTGTTTTTGAAATTTAACATGTACATTCCGCTACGCTAAACACAGCACAGTGGTTTCAAACCACCAATCACAATGATGTCCATCGCTGAAGCCTGATTTACAGACATCACCCTATATAAGAGTTTAAGATCATGATGTACAGTATTTGGCTTTTGTTGATAGCAGAGGCTTCGAGGGTTTTTTTCAGTGACAGGACCAACTACCATACCCCCTTCTAAATCCACTCCTCATATAATTGGTAGAAAGAGAGGGTCGGTGAACGTCGTGAAAGGGTTTTTGAAATTTAACATGAGATTCCGCTACGCTAGCCACAGCAGTGATTTCAAACCACCAATCACAATGATGTCCATCGCTGACATTCGGCATGTACAGTACAGTATTTGTGTTTAGTTGATAGAACCTCGCGGTTAGTTAACATTGGAATAACAGTAAGGAAAGACTAAGCTACTGTATGTACACGGATATATATTACCTGTAGTTGTATTTTTAATAGTGTTACAGTATATTTGCTATGAACAATTACACACATTGACATTAAATTTAATTTCATATTCATAACTCATACCGCCTCCACGCCATATATTTGGTAGAAAGAGAGGGTGAGTGAGTAAACGTCGTGAAAGGGTTTTTAAAATTTAACATGTAGTAACATGTAGATTCTTATGGCGCTAGCCACAGCACAGTGGTTTCAAACCACCAATCACAATCACAATGATGTCCATCGCTGAAGCCTGAATTTACAGACATCACCATATATAAGTGTTTAAGATCATGATGTACAGTATTTTATTTGGCTTTTGTTGATAGCAGAGGCTTCGAGGGGTTTTTTTTAGCGACAAGACCAACTACCATATCCCTTTCTAAATCCACGCCTCATATATTTGGTAGAAAGAGAGGGTGGGTGAAAATGTTTTTGAAAGTTAACAACATGTAGATTCCGCTACGCTGATTTCAAACCACCAATCACAATCGCTGATTTCAAACCACCAATCACAATCACAGTGATGTCCATCGCTGAAGCCTCAATTTGCATACATCACCCTATATAAGAGTTGAAGGTCATGATGTACAGTACAGTATTGGGCTTTTGTTGATAGCAGAGGCTTCGGGGGTTTGTGCACGTGGAAGAATAAGGGAAAACCTAGCTATATGTGCTCTAGACAGGGAACAGTGAATTTCAGTGTTCCCTGGCTCTAGAGTACACATATATATATATATATACTAGTTGTTAAAGATAGTTGTATAAATTGCTAATAACATTTTTATTTATTTATTTAATTTTAACAACTTTTATGAGGGTGGTCCAGTCCATCCAGCCGAAGCTGATCATAAGGTACCATGTACACAGTACAACAAAGGAAATTATGAATGAATTAACAGTAATATACAGTCGGTAAATTTAAACTACAGTTATTAGCCCTAATGATACAATCAATAAACATTATATGGGTGTGTGTGTGTGTGTGTGTGCATGTGTAAAATAAAAATATGTATGAGAAAAAAGTTACAGTAGTTCCCTGCACATTGCTTATGTTATTTCAAGTTAATCTTATGTATCTTATATATATCTTATATACTGTATATATCTTATCGTATCTTATACACACACACACACACACACAACACACATATATGGACATGTGGATATGTATTGATTGGAGGCTATTAAGGCCGAAACGGATTCGTCTGCAGATATTGGAATTTTTTTCCAGTGGATACTTGTTGTTTTTCCTTCCGCCGGGACCTACCCCTGAATTAAGGCTCTCTGCAGTTCAATTGTGTAGCGTGCCCGTCAAAAATGCCTCATTAAGAAACTAACATTTTTCTTTGTTTTGTTGTTCTCCGATTCCTAACATCGTATGGCGTTCCACTTCGACAGTAATTTATTTTACTTTTTAGTTATGCTGCCAACCCTTGTGGGGAATGAGAAACCAACATTTATTGTATTGTTTTTCAGACAGTTTTTATTCTTTTACCGTATACAGTATTGTAATTGTTTTCGGTTCAATGCGATGAAAAAAAAATGAAATAAATAGAAAACAAAAATAGCAAAAAAGTAATTAATACAAGGAGGTAATGTGAAATGATTAAGAGTAAACTTCAAACTACTTTTATCAATTAATATATATCTGTTGACATTTTTAAAAGACCGTAAAATGCCACCACTTCACTACTAACCCCAATTAAATCTGATCATTATGTTTCAATTACAATGTAAAGAAGCTTCTGTGTGTGTGGATTTTTTTTGTCATCATTATTTGATTTGTTTTAATATTATTATCTTTACTGAACATATTTATATACAAACCCATGTTGATTGATGGATGGATTGGGTTAGTTAGTCCACTTATATTTTAGTCTCAGATCAATGTACAGTAAATATGGCTCGATAGCAGTACAGTAGATAACTTAAGAAAAGAAATAATATTGTAAACTACATGAAATGCACTAGTTTAATGCCTTTTTGTTTTGATTGTAATTCTGTTATATAACGTTTGTCAACCACCGCGTGCTGAATGGTACAACAATGTTACAATTTTAATGCAGCGTACGCAGTTTACAAAAAAAAAATACAAAAAAAAACATTAGATTTATATAATTAATACGACTGGTTCTTCTGATTGTGTACATTTCTAAAATGTTCAGTGAGAAACATCGAATCTTATATAGCGATTATTTTAATTTTCATATGGCCTGGACGCAGTGTTCCTGGAACGCCGCCCTCAGCGGCAAGTGCGAAGCAGAAATCAGGGTCAAAAGTGGAACGTGAAATTTGGATAGGGTTTCGTAGTCAGATTTGCGAGAAAAACTTCAGCTACCTGTATTTCTTGACTGAGACGTCAGTGAGAGCTGTAATTTGTATGGCAAGGAGATTGTGCAACCCTTAATTCGTATTAAGGGAATTTACGCCCAGAAACCTTGTAGTTATTAATATTTTGGTTATAATAGAAAATATTCATTTTTTTGGTGACGTCACACTCGCCATATATAGTAGTTAGCATGCATACGTCATAAGCTAGATTACGTCACCTTTTCCTGGTAAGGCAAACTATCCCGGCGTGCTTTTTTCATGGATAAACAAACACCACTGCTTTGCACATGGATGCCTTGCCCTTGCTAGGGCTACAAGAGCCACATTGTTAGCATTGTATAATACGTAAACAAGGTACCTCTGCAACTGAATTATTCTTAGTTATTTGTTTTTGGTTTTTTTATTTTATTTTAATTTATTTCTTTCGAAAGTGTACTTTCTATCACATATTATTGTACTGTCTAGTTAGTCCTAGCCCTAGTCTATGTCTATGTATGCCTCATCGTCATCCGCTACACAGTACATCAGTAGCGCCACACCCTCCCCCCCCCCCCCATACAGTACAGACGTTTGCTGGGAAACAACGTGATTGAACCTTCCTTCCCAGGTGTTCATGTATTGGCATATTGTTAGCTAACCAGTTGTATGTATTTCTTTGTGAAAATGAGTACCGCGGCGTACTCATTTTCACAAAGCATGCATCCCCTCTTGGAAAGAGGGAACTTATATCTTCGCTAATTAAATGAATCCCCGTAATTTAGCTTACACTTATGAATTTAGCTAGCGCTTAAAATGTACAATAATCATTTCACTACCCGACAAACTCCGAACTTCATTCATTTGGCCTACATAATAGTTTCATCTTGCTGTACTATATATAGACCGGGAGCCCAGAAAATTTAATCATGTGAAAAGAGACAAAAAGTTTGATGGTCTGGTCATGATAGTATAGGCCTAAGATACAATATTCAGTATTGCTGCCGGGGCACATCCTGTACAAGCGAGCTGGGGGAAATGAAATAGGGGGTTAAATAATGCATTTAATTATGTGGAAAGAGACATGGATAAAAATAATTGGATATTACTCCCAGGTAGATACTTGCAATAATATCACAGGTGACAGTAACTTTTACCTGTACGTGACCTTAAACAGTGACATTAAAGGCCACGCCCAAATACATTTAATCATGTGAAGAGAGACACGGATGATTTTTTTTTTTATTGGAACTATTATACATTGGGGGTAACAAAACCCCCTATTTCATTTCCCCCAGCTCGCTTGTACAGGATGTGCCCCGGCAGCAATACTGAATATAGTATCTTGGCCCTATACTATCATGACCAGACCATCAAACCTTTTGTCTCTTTTCACATGATTAAATTTTCTGGGTCCCGGTCTAATACTCCAACATCACTGGCGCATGGTAACAACCAACTGATGCAGACCATTTCCGGTCGCGATTTTTTTTTTCGTACGAAACATTTACATGAAACTCCACTCGGGCCGTGTCGACTGAATCGACCCGAAAATCTCATATTGCAGAATTCAGGTCAAAAGGTCATCAACAACTTCTGATCTGAGAGAACGTCGCTGTCTAATTTTTAAAAATACATTGATGTTACCATTCTAATACTAATGGGTTGTTTAAAATGACATATAATATTTGATTGAGCTGCACGAGTAATGAAAAGTGTTATTTTAACTTGAGTTACATACTGTGACAACTTTTATTTTTTAGTTAGGTCTGGCAGGGAGTTGTTATAGTAACAACTCCCTGAGTCTGGGTTTGCATAATTACCTAGGCCTAACTACAAAAAAATATAGGCCTACGCTTTCTGGGGAAAGCACAGATAGTAAGGAAAAGCCCGTTTCTCGAGGCGTTTCATCAAAAACAGGGTGACAGTTATTTTCAAATTAAGAGACGAGCTGAGAATACGCAGCTCTAACATACTGGATGTCATGATAAGACCTGCCAAAATGGCAGAGCACCAAAATGAATGTATAAATGAGGCCTAAGCCTAGTTATTATTATCAGGCATAGTACCTAATCTGCAGATTCTTGATTACAAGGTTAGACCAAGTTAATTACAAGTAATGCCGAAATGATTATTTATTATTATTGTTATTATTAATTATTATGTTACTAAAACTAACCTGTAGGTCTACCTTAAGGGGAACTTAGACAATGGATGAATTAGAGAACAATTAAAAAATCAAGGGGAAATAACACAAAAGATATTCCCCCTGGGCTAGTTATAGGCCTATTAAATAGTTTGGTTCTTCATTACAAGGCTTAGTTCAAGGTAATTAATGTTGAAATTATTATTGTTATTATTATTATTATTATTATTATTATTATTATTATTATTATTATTATTATTTATTATTATTTATTATATTATTATTATTATTATTATTATTATTATTATTTAACATTAATTACATTACAAGGATTGGCCAAGTTCAATAACGCCGCCGAATGGTATATTTTATTTATTTAATAATTATTCTCTTATGCACTCTATTTTTTATTTCATGCTTTAATTTTTTCCCATTTTTTTTCCTCAAAATTTCAATCAACGTCTGTATGTGAAGCGTGACTGTTGGTGTCAGCCTGGACCCAGGGACCTAGGCCTATAGTTTAAGGAGGGGCCTAGGTAGGACTTAACTCAGTCTGTAGTTAGGCCTATAGTTTATTCTCTTTCTCTCTAGCCTTTGGTATTACTGTACCTATCTACACTTTATAAAAAGGGGGTACTAGCTGTTGTTGTAGATATTATACTAACATTTATTAACATCCAAGAAGGTCGACAGTTAAACGTAGCCTACATCCCATAAATCCGTAAGATATCAAAGGCCTACTAGGAATAGAAAGAGCAATAATAATAAAACTCGAGCGTCACGACATTGCGAAGTGTCTCCTCTTGTTCCTCATATCGAACTCAGTCGAGTCAATCCGAGATGGCCCGAGTGAAGTTTCATGCAAATGTTTCGTACGGGGAAAAAATCGCTTTCCGGTCACACATTACTCTTCATAACACAGCACCCCCTAGTTCCGTCACCTCTGGATGGTATAAGAATTAGTCAAAATATCATTGACAGATTTAGATAGCCTGCTGACTAGGCCGGTGACGGTATCACTAACTGCTGTAGGCCTCCCTAGGATACGCCTCCCTAGGCCTATTTGTACTCGAACCTGGGAGGGAGAGGCCAGATTGTGAACTTCAAGAACGGGAAGGCGTGAAATCCACGTTGAACCAGGTATTGCCTAAAATAATTGTAGTTTCCTAATTTTTAAGCCGAAACCTTCCTGTGACCTTACCCCGATTTGCAAGAACAAGAAGAATCGATGAGATTTTATGCTGAAATCTCGATGTGAAACCATGGAGATGAATAAGACTTCCGCATCAATCGCCAGCAATTTGCATCAACTTTTAGTGTCATTATTTTAATTATATGAATGTATACTTGCAAATAGTAATTTAGACATCTTTTTAAGACACTTTCTGATACATTTTTATGATTCGGCAGAAACGTAAAACAGAAATTTCCGGAATACCGAACAAACACTCTGTGCCCGGAATACCGCACAGCCAGCCATGTTTTCTTCTTCAAAATGATGTTGTTTGTGGGACCTTAGCAACAATATCCAAGGGGCGGGGCTTAGCGGAAAGGTCTATTGTTGCTGGTAGATACCTAGTCGCGTGCGCGTGTAATCAGCGTATGAAACAGTAGCCTGGTTCACATCGAACCAACATCATCATGATCTTGGAAATCATAATGTTCGATGTGAACCAGCCCAAGCTACTGTAAGTTCATGATCTTGGAGATCACTCGTTAAAGTGATTTCCAAGATCATGAAAGTTATCATGATCTTGGGCTAACATCATGATGTTCTTATCTATGAGCTCGAATTCAACCAATCAGCATTCGAGGTTCTAAAACACAAAGGCCAATCAAACAATTAGCATTTGAAGTGCTAAAATACCAAGGTCAACCAGTCATAAGGCTAATCAACATGATCGACCGAGCTCAATATTCGATGTGAACGGTTTGCACAAGATCATGATGTCCAACATGTGAACTAAGCTAGAATTAATTCAATGTCACAAAATCCTACCAGGTCCATTTATAATCCTGAGTATAGAGAGAGAGAAACACGTATAGATGTGCCTAAATGTACAATAAACTTGCACAGTTGACAGTCCTAGCAACAAATGTTGCTCCAAATACTACGATGGACATAGGCCTAAGTGAATGTAAGGATTGAATATATTATGTACTACCCAGCCAAATTCATCTCTAAATTTAGCTGTGGATCCACGAGGGGTTAGAATTCCACAAAAAAAAGGAGAAAAAAAAGAAAATCAGCCCCTGAAATTATTCTATTTTACTATTTTACTCTTTTCGTACTTAATTGTGACGACGTTAATTTTGCTTGGTTGAAGTTCAAACAATTGACTAATGATATTGACAAATTCGCTTCTATAAAACAGCGAAAGAACAAACAAAACCATCGGTTTTAAATACATTAGATTTTGTGACTGTTGTATAGAGGTCGGGAAAGATGACAAAACAACCTTATGTTATTAGATTTGCTATACAACAGCAAGCGCTCGCTGATCGCACGAAGTCTCTTTAAGAGGAATGTAGGAAAAATGGCCCCGGTAAAAATGGCCCCAAATGACAGGTAGGTAAAAATGCCCCAATAATAAAATTCTGTATCAAAACTGATTTTTTTAAAATCATTATATGCATTTTTTTGTTTAATATAATTAAAACAACAATAGTTATATATGTTCCCAAACTTATTTCGTGATGTAATGTTATTGACCAAATATTCTTTTTTTTTTTTAAATTATTTTTAACATATTGAACTTTTTATTGGATAGTAGGATGAATAGAGTAACGATTTAGAATTAAGGGTGCATGTTATTGTATAGATTAAAATCCTATATGAAAGTACACGACAAATAAAGAAAAAGAAATCCCCATGGTTAGGAGTCAACATTGACAAAATTGGTTATACGGAGTAACACATGCAGTAGACCTAAGATGTTCACTTTAAGAATTCAGGAAAGAAAATTCTGGTTTATCGTCAAAAGTTCTCAAAATATAAAGTTGAATGATTTTTTCTTATTTTAAAACTGCTGAGTTGTGATACAATGAATTAAAGTGTTCCCTTAATGGGGTTATTTGACCATTTGGCACACTCAGAAAGTGTCCCCCTTCCCCTTGGGTTGGCCGTAGTGTTAAAAGATATATTGCCTCTTGTTTCACAGAAAGTGTCCCCTTAATAGGGGTGTACCCTAAATAGGGGTGTCCAGTGGCGTAGAAAAGTTTTTTTTATTTGGGGGGGGGGATGATTGGCGTGTTAGCCAGTGTCGTAACAGGCGCGGGGGGGGGACAGGGGGAAACTGCCCCTCCCCTGACGGTTTTTACCGGGCTGACCAAGCCGTCGTACCGGGCTGGGTAATAAGAGAAAAAAAAAGAGGGGAGAGGGAGGGAAAGAGAAAGAAGAAAAAAGAAAAGGAAAGAAAAAGGAAAAGAGAAGAGAAAAATAAAGACAAGAAAGGAAGATATCATAATGACCAGACCCACAACACCCTGTAACCCTTCTCCACTTCAAAAAACTGTCATAACTCCTTTGATCTATGCTGCCCGATGGCTTAACCGCTGGGGGACAAGGGGAAAATATCTATCTTTGAAAAATCTTCCCCACCCCTTTATAAATGCCCTTTTCATCCCCTGAAAGTGCCTAAAAAACCCCAAATTTCGCGCGCTTCGCGCGCATTTCTTGTTAGCATGGGTCAATTTCCTCTAAAAATTGCACATTTTAGGGAGTTGGGATCAATTCCAACGAAATTAGAATTAAAAACACCGGGGGACAAGGAAAAATATCCATCTTTGGAAAGTCTTTCCCCACCACTTGACAAATGCATCTTCTGAAAGTGCCTAAAATTCTTAAATTCTTTGCTTGCATTTCTTGTTACGGTAGGCCAATTTCCTCTATAAATTGCACATTTTAGGGAGTTTTCATCAATTCCGACGAAATTAGAATTAAAAACACAAAAATATTTTGCGCGCTTCGATGTGCCCCCTCTCTGCAGCTGGAATTCTTGTTTTTGCAAAATAAATTGATGCAATTTGCTATTATAGGCCTAATCAATAAATTCCTCATCAACCGATATAAACTTAAACATTCTTGGCATTCTTGTTTAAACTTAAACATTCTTGACATAACATACTGATGTTGTACACACCCTTGAGTGTGGAAATGTGGCTCTCTTTGCAAGCACATCTAATATCTAAGGAAAGAAGAGCGTAGATTGGTACCAGATAAAATAATTTTGTTATCAACATTAATACATTATGCTAATTTTCATCTTTGTAAGCGCATAAGACAGTGCAAATTATTTCTGTGACAGTCTTTTGAAGTGTGTAAAACTCCATTTTATCCCATACATAGTCAAAATATTGGGGGATGATACAATGGACCATCCCCCTTGTCAAATATTGGGGGGGGATATATCCCCCCGGGATCTACGCCTATGGGGGTGTCCCAAAGGAGGTGTTCTACTGCATCATAAAAACTGTATTTTATGTATAGGCCAATTTCTGTAGTAATAAATTTTCTGGCATTACGTATCCGGCATCTATAAAGACTATTGGTTGCATTAACCGAACCTAATCTCGTTTTATTTTGTATGTCTTTATTTATTTATTTATTTAGGCACACAACACATTCCCCATGGATTGTCAATAGCCAGTGGCGTAACTACGGGGGCGTGCGGGGACCCCAAAAAAATTACTCGCCCCCCCCCCCACCAGTCGCGTCCCCTCAACTCCCTCCCTGGTCCGGGCCCTGGTCAAGGCAACACTCAGCCTAGGCCTATGCATTGTATATGTAGCCTATACCAGCATTCCAGAGCCTAAATAAAATGCACGGAGATTGCCAAAGTAATTATAAATCACTATTTAAAGAAACACAGGCCTACTGCCTTACTTTACTTTGAGTCGCTGTCTAAAAAACATAACTCTCCCAATATACTGTGTTCAAACTGAGCGCACTGTGAGTTACAATCTTGTATTTAGTACCAACTATATGTCACGTGACCGGTAATAGCTGGAGTCGGCCGATTCGGTCTATTAATTCCTGAAATTCCTTAAAGAAGATTTGTTGTTAACCTCACAAGTTAAATTTTATTAGTCAACAAAATACAGTAGGTGTAGGCCTATCTCTCGATTCGGAGGACCTACAGTAGAAATTACACTAGGCGAGAGATGAAGATGCATCTGCATAGCCTAGAAACATTAGGCCTATGCGAGTAACAGCCGTGCGCAATCTATGTCTATAACTGAAATATCCTGGTGACATTCAACACTATTCCTTTGAAGACAAATTCCCAACATTTAAACACCTTTAAATACCTCTAAAGATCATAATTTGCTTTTTTTCTTGTTTAGGAAGGGGCGTGGCCTGCCCATCAGCTGAGTGACAGTGCCACGCCCACTTCGTTTTTCTGGCTAAACCCCTGCTTGTAGGCGACAATCCCTTTCACAAGACAAACATACACACACCACAAACTAAATCACAATATGAGGTTTAGGAAATGGAGTTTGTTTTGGAAGTGAGGAAACATTGATAGGAATTGAACCCATGAGCCTGGGATTGGAAGGGAAGCATCTTAACTACCAAGCTATTCAACTGAGTCGAGTGGCCGAGCGGATGTTCAACAGTAAGACATAAGCAGTATGATATGTGAAGGGGTATGCTAGTAAATAAGACCCTAGGGGAGCAATATACCTACCGTATGATGTTTGTTGGTGTTTTTAATTAAAGAAATTATGGTTTGTATATGAACTCGGTGTATACAAAAGTTAATTAAAGCCATTGTTTCTAATTTGCTACAAGGAATTGAGACCGTGGAAAGTTATGCCAAGAAAGACAAGTTGGAACTGGGACGTGACCAATTAAAAACCAGTTGGGACTGGGACCATTGAAAACCAATTGGAATTGGGGCCAGTTGAAGACCAGTTGAATTGTCCAAAAACACATAGGTTTTTCTCTAAAATGTTTATAGATTTATAAGAGGTTTTTATAAATTGTTTATAGATTTTCTATAGTTTTTTAAAGTTTTTTATATAAAATTTTCACAGACTTTCTATAGAGTTTTAATAGAATTTTCATAGTTTTTTTAGTAGAATTTTTATAGATTTCTATAGGCTTCTATAGCTATTTCTATAGAATTTTCTATAGATTTTCTAAACAATATACTATAGACATTCTATAGGTTTTTTTTGTATAGAATTCTATAGATTTTTTTTGTATGGGTAAGACAGGGGCGCCGCTAGATACAGTCTTAACATCGGCGCTGGTTCCAGCCGCTTCTCGCCCATGGTTCGGTTGGTAGAACCAAGTTTTCTCGGATAAGGACTTAAAATGGAGGTCCAGTGTATACAGCTGGCTCGTGTGCACTTTAAAGAGCACATTGCATCTTTCGGAAGAGTAGGGGGTTACCCCGATGTTATGATTCATTTCAGCCCCTGTCGTTGTGGAATGATGTGAACATGTATCTACCAAGAAGCGCCTCTTTACGGCTGCTAGGTAGTCACGGACCACGCCCATACGCAATTCAGCACAATGACGCTGCAAGTTATGGGTTATTCTCCTACCTTTACCTTTACCTTCACTCCGAATTGTGGCATTGAATATATATATATATATATATATACAATGAGTTAATTGTTTTTAAGTAGGTATTTGTTGCTGTGCATGCATTTAGACAATAGCTCGGTTCTTTTGTTTAGTATTGACTGCTTGTCTGAACTTCAATGAACATTTGCATTTTCACCTGTCTTAGCATTCATATACTCACACAATCCTTGTATTCTCTCACTCCTGAAGATTGCATTAGCATGAAACAGTCTGTAGTGTGATTATACCCAGTTCTACATTTTCAATATATATAACATGTATGTATATATAATATTGAAATCAA
>NW_022753973.1:202400-207828 GCF_011630105.1 Anneissia japonica
ATATACCTGGTCGTCTCCCCTTGCAGGATCTAATTCTTCTATTGGTCTTCCTAAAAAGGGCTTAGGTATTGTTCCATATCTCTCTGGAAGTGGTTTGGAAGGCAAAAGATCCACGTCATATGTCTTAATCTCTGTTTCTTCTTCTTCTTCCTCTTCTTTTGAAAATATACTCCTTTTACTGACAGTCCGTTCAATATTTCTCTCATTATTGGCAGTTCTCCTCGCTATCTGATCCCGCAAGTAATCTTCGGTGAGAAGTTTTAATTTCAAGTTTCCACTCTCATTCTTTGTGCCCATTTTACTGTAGTTTTTTTTTTTTTTTATCGTTAAAGCCTCGTCTCATCGCTAGGGCCTGTGTGCATAGTTGTACTGTTTGTTCGCTATAGCAGCCATTATATTGATTATGAAACTCAACAATGCAAACGCTGATAGGTCTTTTGGTACTTTGGTGGTTATGCTACTGTAAAGATCAGTGACGCATTAAGACATTGCACAAAACTAAAAGTAAACAGTCAAAAATCACAATGCACCCTTTAAACGCCTTAAACTATTTTGAACATAATACATCTCAGAGGTATGGATACGTCTACTGGGAGACATTCTCCCTGCACTCCTGAATCGAGGCGATGCTTCACTAAAATAAACTATCGATCCAAGCAGTTGGAAGATTCTGCCAAGTAATAACCAGTCAGTTATATGTGAACAAATTTATATCAATCGAAAACTGAAACCTGTAACTAACGATAATAGCGACGTTTGACAAATAAGGATGAGCCTTTTGTCTCTGGTATTCCAGAATTTACAGAATAAAAAATAAACGGATAAAATCATAAAATGTACTTTACTGAATAAGACCGTGGTCTATTATTGGGCATAGCCATTATTTTAGGGGATTTGTAAAACAGGAGGTCATCACCATAACACTCGCTATTGTTCTTATAAGGCTGATGAGTTGAAAGCATACGCACTGATCAGTTGAATTGTGGTAATTTACATGTTAATGGGAATTAACGCCTGTTTACCAGTAACCAAGTTAGATTCGAAGTGCGCGTATTTCGGATTCTGTGCACTGTAAATCTGCATTCACGTAGGATCCGAATTTTCGGATCGGAATTAGACCTACCGAACAGATCAGAAATCGTATTGAACCGAAAATTCGGATTCTGTTCACCGTTAATTAGACTTCCCATCAAATCAAGTTTATGGGAGGCCTAATTATGTGAATGTAATATTTTAAACAAACACGTAAACAAAGCAAATCTCGGTCAACCTAATTTGTATAGACCTAGATTTATTTTCAAACAAATATTCCTAAACTGCATTTACATTGGACCCTCACATTAGACCCGAAAAAAAAATCGGACCGCGTTTCCGATGCGCTGAAAGCCAGCGTCACTATTCTTACACACTGATCCGATTTTGTTCTGATCGGTTCGGTAGGCTTTTAAAAATTCAGATTCGATGTGAATGCATCTAGCTTTCGCTTACATGAACATAATCTTCCAATAATATTTCAAAGCAACAAATTAAATAGCTATAGACGCTTGGAAAGATTGTGAATATTAGTGAAAATAATTACGCGAGCAAAATATTACTATTAAATAATTTACCACCCAATAAGAAAGTATAATACATACTCCAAGTATTGAAACACGATGGCGTGTATTTCAATACTTGGAGTATGTATTATACTTTCTTACCACCCAATAACTTTTTAATTCGATAGTTATTTGTTTTTCTAATACGATACCTATCCTTTCCATACTGGCGTAGAAGAATGGTATTAACAGATCTGATCATCCCATCCATCTTTTCTGACAATGAAGTTCGTATTACCTCTGCTATGTATGTAGCAGAGGTAAACATAGGGTATGTTTTGACTCCTGTCTGTCTGTCTGTCTATTAGCAAGATTACACAGAAACTAGGTAATAGATCATCATAAAATTTAGTGGAATGATACATAATAATCTAACTTTTCGGAAGAAAGCGTCAAAGGACAATTTCAAGTTCGTGAAAATTCGATTTTGAACTTACAGTAGAGGATAATATTCTCAAAGTGATGTTTCTGTATCTGTTAGTAATACATTAGTATTGCAATCATATTAACATCCAAATTATATACTGGCTCCGTGGTCTGTAATCCGTCTCTATTGGGATTAATTATTTTGAAACACAATAGTATTACATAAGAAAAGAGTGATCTACCGATAATAATCTGTAGGTGATATTTTGTAGTTGACGACTGTTAATGAAAAGTGTTAAGAATCATTTGAAATGTACTTCCCCGTACTTCCTCATCAGCCGTAGACTAAGTTGCAATATTATATTCCTAGAAAAAATCGATACGCGAGTGTACTTTGAGCTAGTGGTGGTCGTTAAAGTGAAATAAATAACAACAACACTGAAGGGCGATTCTATTTATAACACTGAGGCTATACTATTTCTCAAATCAAGTAAGATTGTATGCCTATATATTTTGGATTTTTGAATAGTAAGAGTATACCAAGTATAATGACACATAAATTATTATAATGGATATGAAATGGAGAAACAAATTGATTTTTTTCAAACACGTTTCTGTGGTATTGATTTTGGCTTTTTAATATTAAACGTTGCCCTGCTTGAGTTATTTATTATGATGAATAGACCTATTAGCAAAGAAACGATGACAAACAGAACAATAGGGGTTTTTTTGTTTGTTTGTTTGTTTTTTTGTTTTTTTTTTTGTTTGTTTTTTGTTTTGTTTTTGAATTTCCAGGTTTAGCTTAATATTTGAAACTAATATTAGTAAGGGCGAAGTAGTTCATTTCGTACGAATGTCAAATTTTTCCATCTGGCAAAGTAGGCATTCCCATGGGACGAATCTTGAGACGATTTACACGTTGGGACGAAGTCAGTCGACTGAACAGTATCTTTCATTTAGGAACGCTACAGTAATGACTTAAGTCCTGGTTGTATTGCTAAGTAATTAATTAATAACTGGAAACCCAGAGTATTTAATTGAAGCTTACGGTAACTCTTGACAAAGGTTCAAGTTCATTTAAGTTGATCAATTTATATGTATGTGAAAGCCAAAATGAATTATTTAGATAGTTCACTGTGTGAGAGTGAGAAATAAGTTCACGTACTTCAACTGAAACATTGTACATTAAAGTTTATTTAATGGAATTCGTATAGATATGAGTTGTTTGTATTGCCTTACTGAAGAAACACTTGCTCAATGCTTACTGTGCTACATATTTAATGTCATCTTTATTTATCCCTAGAGGAGGTGTTTCGCTCAGACCAAAGTTACAAACTAGTGGATTTAGAAGTACGTGATTGTGAGCAGTAAATAGCACAGTTTTGGAAACAAGTCGGGACTTGAATATTATCCATACAGTATTCTACATAAAGTTTTTATAATGTTTTATCGTAAGATAAACTGTCAAATGGGGTATCAGTGATTTGAATGAGATCAGGGTTTGCAAAGCCATCTTTTCTTATTTAAGCGCAAAATTATAAAGGAACGACGGTAAAAAAAAAAAATTAAAAAAACACTACCCATCTCAGTCGTATATAAGCCTATCCATTCTTCTTCTAAACTCATAACTATAAAATTTGCAAGTAAATGAGCGAAGATTTAACTGAAATTTGTTAATTCATAATCCCTAATTAATCATTGATACGATTTCGAACAGAGGGTGACAAATGTACAAGAGGCAAATGTACAAGAAACAGCAATTAACCTCAAAAAGTTTCAGACGCCAGGTAGTTGAGAGGGGGAAAGACATGGGCCTGTTTCTGTTGGCATGAAAAAAAAACCGGTTATTTAACAGTTTTTATTTTGTCAACAGAAACTGCACCAGATTAAAATAAACGGTCAAAATGGAAGAAAACGATTAAAACGGCAGAAAAACCCCAAAAAATTGAACAACAACACGGACATTGATATGTGTACAAACAATTTTGGCTTGGCCAAAAAAAATAACTGGTAGGCTATTTTTTCAAATTGAACAGAAACAGGCCCATAGTTGGACGGTTTATAAGTTTTGTCAAACGTTTTTCATATGTATCGTGTCACTTGGTGGCTGTAACATCTTTACATCGCCCCATGTTAGGAATTTAAGAGTCATCATTGATGTGTCACAAACCATTGACCAAGTAACGAACACAACACGCAGCTTTTGCATCTCTTTGGAAGTAAGGCCAAATCCGTAAGAACATCAACACGTCACACTTGTAACGGAGCTTTTGGCCAATGCCTCCATAACTCCTCGACTCGACAATTGCTCTTTTCCTTTCGGCACGAACAGCACTCAACTCAAACGTCTTAAACGAGTTCAGAATGCAGCAGCTCGACTTACTACCTGAGACAAAGAAGCAGGCACATATCACACCAATTTTGAAAAGGTTATAACACTGGCTCCCTGTTCCACTTCGCACGTCATTACCTCATCAGAGAGGTATATACCTGATTTGGCCTTTTATTTAAAATCAATCATATACTTTTTTACTAACTGTTTTAGACTGGCAGGCATGTAGGTCATGTAGCAGGATATCACATGATCAACATGGTGTTTGTGTGTTAATAATAGTGATTTAATTGGATGTTTGGACAGTTAACAAAAAATAATATCAATATTAATAATCTATGTTCATCTAATGGAATATCCATGGTTTCAGTCAAAAGATGGGGAAATAAATAAATTAAATACATTAAGCACAATATGTTTAAATGGCTGTAAACAGAATATTCTAATATTAATTATATTCCTACTCATTTTACGATTTTTCCCAAAAATGCTTCATGGCCTTACAACAAACTACTAAATGTATTTAGTTTAGTTTACATTCTGTAACATCTAATGTCCTACGCCTTTAATGACACAACCAGCCTATGTATAATGTTTTAATTCAATAGCATTATTAAAGAAATGCTAATTGTTGTATTCACGGTTTTGATTACTATTATTGATTATATTTATTTATATCCACTTGTTAAAAAATATATTTTAAATTTTAGCAATTTTAGTGAGTCATCAATTTTAACAATGTCATTAATAATTATGATCAAGATGTATTGTCCTCGCACTGAGGAAGAACACAGGCGTGTTTGAAATACTTGTGATTAAATAAATTATATTGCTTCATATTTTTTTCCACAACTCAAAGCTGTATTTTATTGTTGTTTTATTGTTGTATATATATATATAGGCCTATATAGTTATAAGCATTGCAGCAAACAATGTTAGTTTATTGTTATTACTGTACTTTGCACATTCACTGGTTATGCAGTTTGATGACCACCTATTTTACTTCGTAATGTTTTCTCTCACGTTGAGAAAGTTTTGAGGACAGGATGTTTCTGTTATTATAATATTAAAATGTATATATTATATATATAATGTATATATACAGTATACACACAATATATATATATATATA
>NW_022753973.1:208152-212453 GCF_011630105.1 Anneissia japonica
TCCACAGATACCCATAAACCCACATGACTGTATCAGTAGTTATGTCAATTTAAACTTTTAATTTATTTAGCTTTGGCAAAAAGTACTTTAAGGGGTATCACTGAAGCTACATCTGAAGAAAAAATAAATTCATGGCTTAAGTACAGTTAAGACCGATTAAGTGGAAGAAAGGCCATAGCCGAGAAGCAGAGAGGTAAGTTTCATTTCTACTTCATACGTTTGGATTTTACATGTATTAGTAATTAGTTAAACGAAGTAACTAAATATTGAGTGAGTGAGTGAGTGAGTGAGTGAGTGAGTGAGTGAGTGAGTGAGTGAGTGAGTGAGTGAGTGAGTGAGTGAGAGAGAGAGTGAGTGAGTGAGTGAGTGAGTAAGTGATTGATTGAATAATTGATTGAATACATGATTGTCGCAACTGATTAAATGATAATGTCAATTAAGCAGCTGATCGATCAGTTAATAAATTATTTGATCTTTAAATTATTCGAGGAACCTATATGTTCATTTGAATTTGTATAAATTAAATTCTAGTTTAATGTATTTGATCCTTAACTAATGCATTGGCCCATTAGACCACTAATACGTTATCATGAACATTACGAATCTTTCCAAACGCTGTACACAATATACCTCTTTTCTTTTTCCTTTCAGCTACAGCACAAGTGAAAGAAGTTCTTCATTTAACTGACAGTGACTGAACAACATACTATTTCAGGCACTATATTCTTTAAATTTAAACCGGATTTCAAATCTTCGTATATTACATTTAAATTTGATTTCAGATGTTTTTTAGCCTTGTAATTAGACACCAGGAAAACATAATTAAAAATTGTACACTAAATCATTATTTTTAAATTTAGGCTTTTATGCGCCTACTAAATTTGATATAATTGTGACATTAATGATAAAAATGCATAAAGCCACAGGAATACAGTGGTTTGATCACCTTGGACTTTCTTCCGCCTACTATCTCAATGACCCAGACTGAATTTCAATTTTATTTTTTAAATGCACAGAATATCATGTCATTTTTGTTTTGAGTTTAAATCAACCATTAGTGTATTACGCCTAATTGATATAGACTCTATTATATGTTATGTATACATACTATAGTGTATACATTCATTTATAGTAATAAAATAATAAAGTGAAAGATTTTATTGTATTGGGTACTTTCTTTTAGAAGGATAGAATAATCTACGTTACTGTCTATTTTTTTATAGTGTAAAATGAGATATAACGGCACCTGATCAACGCAGTTCACAAGCCTTAATTAAAATCCATCAATATTTTGCACAGTTAAGACACTGTAACGAATACTCAACACAGACTAAAACATGTCAGACCAGCGACGTCGTGATGCTGCCATACAGTGGCGTAGAAAAGTTTTTTTTATTTGGTGGGGGGATGATTGGCGTGTTAGCCAGTGTCGTAACAGGCACGGGGGGGGGGGGGGAAACTGCCCGGTTTTTACCGGGCTGACCAAGCCGACGTACCGGGCTGGGTAATAAGAGAAAAAAAAGAGGGGAGAGGGAGGGAAAGAGAAAGAAGAAAAAAGAAAAGGAAAGAAAAAGGAAAGAGAAGAGAAAAATAAAGACAAGAAAGGAAGATGTCATAATGACCAGACTCACAACACCCTGCAACCCTTCTCCACTTCAAAAAACTGTCATAACTCCTTTGATCTATGCTGCCCGATGGCTTAACCGCTGGGGACAAGGGGAAAATATCTATCTTTGAAAAATCTTCTCCACCCCTTTATAAATGCCCTTTTCATCCCCTGAAAGTGCCTAAAAAACCCCATATTTCGCGCGCTTCGCGCGCATTTCTTGTTAGCATGGGTCAATTTCCTAGTCTAAAAATTGCACATTTTAGGGAGTTTGGATCAATTCCAACGAAATTAGAATTAAAAACACCGGGGGACAAGGAAAAATATCCATCTTTGGAAAGTCTTTCCCCACCACTTGACAAATGCATCCTCTGAAAGTGCCTAAAATTCTCAAATTCTTTGCGCGCATTTCTTGTTACGGTAGGCCAATTTCCTCTATAAATTGCACATTTTAGGGAGTTTTCATCAATTCCGACGAAATTAGAATTAAAAACACAAAAATATTTTGCGCGCTTCGCGCGCATTTTTTAGGCCTTTTTTAGGTTTATCCTTTTAGGTTATTTAAACACATAAGCCTAATAATAGTCCCAAACTCAAGAAAGACAAATTTAAGATAGATCGTTTTAACCAAAAAGAAGGGCCTCAATATGTATTGATGGTGAAAGAATATGTTTGTAATAAATAAAACCATGATGAAAATGCTTATATTTAGTTTCAAACACACGTGTGTGGCCTATATTATAAATAAGATAAGCCCTATGTCGTATTGATTTTTATATGGGGAGTGGGGTGGGTATGGTAAATTACTAACCGGGAAAATAAATATCCAAGACCCTGTTACGCGTCTGGTGTTGGCGCCAATGTGTGTCCTTGTGCCGACAGGGGATGTGCCACCACCCCCTCTGAAGCTGGAATTCTTGTTTTTGCAAAATAAATTGATGCAATTTGCTATTATAGGCCTAATCAATAAATTCCTCATCAACCGATATAAACTTAAACATTCTTGGAATTGACATAACCTACTGATGTTGTACACACCCTTGAGTGTGAAATGTGGCTCTCATTGCAAGCACATCTAACATCTAAGGAAAGAAGAGCTAGATTGGTACCAGATAAAATAATTTTGTTATCAACATTAATACATTATGCTAATTTTCATCTTTGTAAGCGCTTAAGACAATGCAAATTATTTCTGTGACAGTCTTTTGAAGTGCGTAAAACTCCATTTTATCCCATACATAGTCAAAATATTGGGGGGATGATACAATGGACCATCCCCCCCCCCCTTGTCAAATATTGGGGGGATATATCCCCCCATCCCCCGGGATCTACGCCTATGCTGCCATATAAATTACAATGCACCTCGACCTATCAACCTTCATTGTGCTGGTATATTGAAGTCGGCGCTAAAACAAACTTTGGATCGCTGTTGCTTCAACCAGTGCAGTAGTTAAGACGACATTTTTCTCAAAATGCGTGTAAACTTGCTTAACGTCGGGTCAACGTTATCCTAGCCAGTTGGGTTAACGTCTTTCCAAGAAGCTGAACCCACGTTGGCCCAATAAATATGCAAACGTCTAACCAACGTTAGTATAAATACGTTGGGCCAACATGATGACATAATTAATGTCGAAATATTGAATCCCAACACGATGGCGTGTATTTCAATACTTGGAGTATGTATTATACTTTCTTATGGTTTGATGACGTTGCATAAACATTATCGGTCCGACGTTGACTCATCTAGTCAGACCAACGTCTTTACAACTGCCTGAATCGACGTTGGCCCGATGGAAAAGCGAACGTCTAGGCAACATCAGAAAAAGTACGTTGGCCCAATGTACTTTGATGACGTTGCACAAACATATCAGCCCGACGTTGCTCCCACTAGTCGAACCGACGTCTTTCCAACTGGCTGAATCGACGTTGGCCCAATGGAAAAGCGAACGTTAGGCAACATCAGAAAAGGAACGTTGGGCCAACGTGATTGGACGACGTTGCACAACCATTATCGGGCCAACGTAGATCCAACTAGTCGGGCCGACGTCTTTCCAACAAGCTGAATCCACGTTGGGCCGATGGAAAAACGGCCGTCTGGCCAACCTTCGTGTAAGTACGTTGTGCCAACGTAATTATTTGACCTTCAACCAACGTCGGCCCGACGTTGATCCAACTAGTCGGATAGACGTCTTCGCAACTGGCAGTTATAGCATATACATCTGCTATAGTAAGCTATAGTAGGCTTACTTGATTCTGAATGGTATATATAGGCCTGACGTTGGGCCAACATGGTTTGATGACGTTGCATAAACATTATCGGTCCGACGTTGACTCAACTAGTCAGACCAACGTCTTTACAACTGCCTGAATCGACGTTGGCCCGATGGAAAAGCGAACGTCTTAATTCAGGGGTTGTCCCGGCGGAAGGAAAAACAACAAATCGTCGGGGAGAATAAATGTAAAGTAATTGAACTTTATTGTACATAGATTTTTAGATCATCGCAACACATCAGAATGATGGTGCGTTCAATAACATTTACAAAGGAAGTATAAAACATCAAGATAAAAAAAATCTATCAAATACAATGTCAAAAACAAAGGTATAGAAATTCTATATTTTTTAACATTCATTCATTTTCATCTCAATAAAACCTCCTCATTGTTATTATTACTGTTATTAATTTAAATAGTATTA
>NW_022753973.1:214747-229138 GCF_011630105.1 Anneissia japonica
ACCCAATTATAGCTAGTTAAAGGAATTAAGTCACTTAAGTTAAGTGACTTAACTTTACTAGAATAACGGTAAATTAACTTGCTTAACGGTAAAGTCGGCTCGGATTACAAGGACACGATTACGTAACGTAGGCATCTAAGCCAGCTTTGTTGTATTGTACCACCATTATCATCTTCTGCCTGACAACAACGTACTTCAACAATGCTAACAACAGCATCGAGGTAGTCTCATTAGTCTGGTTTTCAGAAATTATTTGTAATATTTTGGGTAAACACCCAGCAAACGTCCGTTTTACGAATAGTCGATATTACCAATGACCTTTGCATTATCGACCAAGTAATAACGTTAAAAAGATCGATTGCGTACGTTTTTCAAAGTGATAATGTATATTTTTTCTTAATAATAAAATCAGATTTGTTGTATTTATTTATTGACAATTCAATCTTTTCTATTTCTGCTATAATAGTCGCTATTAATTCAATTTCAACGAACTACCACCAACGTCAGTCGTTAAAATGAGCGCACATGTTTACGATGACGAAATAAAAAGTGTGTGGAAGTCAGCAACTTATTTGACACCGCGAAGCTAGATTTTCGCGAATTGCATGTAAACAACACAATTGAGCGATCTAAAAACTAAAAAACAGGACAGAAAGGTCCATAAAGTATACATACGTTTTAATGAAAATTAAAACAATATTTTGTTAAATGGAAGAATGCTAGCTAGCGATTAAAATAATTCGTTTTTTATCGAAGGTAAATGCAGCTAGGGCCAGGGCCTAGAGAATCTACCACTTAGATTGCGATAGAACACGCTGCTGCACTGGTCGTTGGTTCATACTGGTCGGCTAGGTTAGGTAGTGGAAACTCACACCTTCTCTACAGTAGTTTACAATTTTTTTTGAACGAATACCACTTGGTACTAGAGGTTCGTAAAATACAGTAGATGTTTTATTAAACAAGCCTTTCCACCGTGTGACGTCGACGGCCTGAAACTGGCTGGCTGTTTATCTGGCTCTAACTTGGCATCGAACGCAATTAGGGGATTATCGTATCATGTTTCAAGACGGGTATATCTAGATAAAGTTCGACGTGAACCAGGCTATTGTGGCTCCACACAGTAGGCCCTATTGATATGTAAATTAATTACTTACTTCCTGTCACTACTTGGCATTTTCAATTTACTTGATCTTGAGAATGGTTCCATGATACATTGATAGACCCGAAACGTCGATCTTTCTTGCCATTAAATTTTGTTTTGAGATTATGTTCTTAATTGATTTAATAAATAAAAGCCACAAATAATAATTTGATTTACTAAGTTTCATTATGTAAAAATAGTTATGCTTTAACATAGATCAAAAATATGTTATGCCTTACTTATTTTTAATCTATGGTCTTTTTAACTAATTTTCTTTTTTTTTATTGGAAATTCCGTAGTGCAGAATAAATTTATCAAAACCCATTAGGTTTACAGTAATATGAAAAAAAAAAATTTGTTTATACAGAAATAGTATCTAAAATTATCTCAGTTTCCAAAGTTAAAGCAAAAGATGTAATCTAAACACACATATATTAGGCAGGATGTATTTGTTTGAAAAAGAACCCACTCTTTTGTGAAATTAAGAGGTTTAAAGGTGAAAATTGTAAATTTAGAAATAAGTTTTATTTTTTCCTTTGAACTGAGATCAATATGTGATTTTTTTTATTTCTTTAAAAGCATTTGTTTTTTAACAATTACAGCAGATGCAAATAATGTTCTGAGAGATAATTGAAAAAACAATGGCCATTGAATAACATTTTTTGATAGTAGAAATAAAAGTTTTAAAAACGTTATTTCACTAACAAAGTAGAGGAATGACATACAGTATACAGTACTTTAACTACCAAAATATGCAACTCATAGATAACCACAAACTTCACTTTTGTTAAATATCAAATGAATTAACTTTACATGTTATAAACAATGCAAATAAACAGTAGTTATTCAGAATTTGATTATTGGGGCCATTTTTACCTACCTGTCATATGGGGCCATTTTTACCGGGGCCATTTTTTCCGGGGCCATTATTTCCGGGGCCATTTTTTCCGGGGCCATTCTTACCGTACACCTGGGAATCTACATGTTACTACATTTTAAATTTCAAAAACCCTTTCACGACGTTTACTCACCCACCCTCTCTTTCTACCAAATATATGAGGCGTGGAGGCGGTATGAGTTATGAATATGAAATTAAATGTCAATATGTGTAATTGTTCATAGGAAATATACTGTAACACTATTAAAAATACAACAACTACAGGTAATATATATCCGTGTACATACAGTAGCTTAGTCTTTCCTTACTGTTATTCCAGTGTTAACTAACCGCGAAGGCTCTATCAACTAAACACAAATACTGTACTGTACATGCCGATCTTAAATTCTTATATAGGGTGATGTATGCAAATTCAGGCCTCAGCGATGGACATCACTGTGCTGTGGCTAGCGTAGCGGAATCTCATGTTAAATTTCAAAAACCCTTTCACGACGTTCACCGACCCTCTCTTTCTACCAAATATGTGAGGAGTGGATTTAGAAGGGGGGTATGGTAGTTGGTCCTGTCACTGAAAAAAACCCTCGAAGCCTCTGCTATCAACAAAAGCCAAATACTGTACACCATGATCTTAAACTCTTATATAGGCGTGGAGGCGGTATGAGTTATGAATATGAAATTAAATTTTCTCTCAATGTGATGTAATGTATGTCCGTGTACATTGCTAAGTCTTTCCTTACTGTTATTCCAATGTTCACTAACCGCGAAGGCTCTACTATCAACACAAGTACATGCCGATCTTAAACTCTTATATAGGGTGATATATGCAAATTAAGGCTTCAGCTATGGACATCATTGTGATTGGCTAGATAAGCATATGCGCGTCTGTAAAAGCTTAGGAATTGTTCTTTCCGCCAAAACCTATTGCGGACGTAATATTTCCAAGTCTGCTGTGCAGCAAAGTAAATTTCAGCGGACTGATTTTGGCTTATGTGGACTACATTTGGCAAGTAATTATGAGGCCAAAATCAGTCCGCCGGACCGATTTTTTCCCCGGACCAAATTTTTCCTGACAGGCCTATATAACCATAACTGCATCAGCGGTTGTCAACAAAAGAGTAACAGCCATGGTTACAGCATGCACGCAAAGATCGTACGCGCGGATACCCTACGCGGTTTTATTTACACGATCTTTTGTTACTTTTTTCGCCAGTGAAGTCACGATAAAATAGTATATAATGGCTATAACTTCACAAAAAAATTGACAAAAAATGATTTAAAGTTGATTCTATTATTAATGGCATATCAAAAATCCCCTCCAGAAAAAAAAAAAAAAATTCCAGAAAAAAAAAAAAAAAAAAAAACATTTTGCTAGTTCTCTTTTAAGCAAAGTATGCCTATTTTAAATAATATATATATTTTTTTAAATACTGCACTTACTTAGGCCCGCAAGAATTTATATAGCGCCTATGTACCTCCGAATTAATATTTTTCTAGGCCTATTCCTAGGTCGATCCGTGCAGGGAGATGTAAAAAATATTTTTAATTAAATTATTTTTTACATCTCCCTGATCCGTGGTTGAAAGTGAAGGGGTGGGTGGAATCAATCACCGGTGGGGATGCCGATTTGCAAAATGAGGAAGTCTTGGGCCGTAGTGCAAGACCTTAGTTAGCTGGGCACCAGAGTGGCCAACTAGGGCCCCTGGTGGAGGTCCACGTCAACTAGGGCCTAAATAAAGCCTTTTATAAAAACAAAATAAGTCGTACTGGGCCTCAATCCATGACCTTGACGGATGAGGTGCAGTTTTCGACCACCGTCTGTATCTTGGACTTGGGCCCTAGGTAGTATACGGAGGCTTATTCTCTTTAATAATAGCTAGACTACAGTAAATGTGCTGTTGTTTCGGTTGTTATATTGATTATTGTTTCCTTAGTTGCTTTTTTATGTATTATAAACAGTATTGTGCTGCGCCCAAGTTTGTGTTTTATCAAAAAAAGGCTTAGTTATAATATTCTGTAACATAACTCTAACCTATATTTACAATTACATAATATTAAGGAATGCAATTAACATTAATTTAATTTTCTACACTACATTTTAATATCCGGAAGACCTATCTGTGTCGAAGGCTGTATAATTATTGTTTAATAGCGGCTATATAAAATTCAATTGACTATTAGTTAGTCAAATGAATTTTATATAGCCGTTACTAAACAAAAATTATAGTTACACTAAATTAAAAAAAATATATAGTTTATTTTTTTGCAATATAAAAAATTATAGTTATATAAACTATAACTTTTTGGAAATGAGGAAAAAGGAATATAGGTATTAAAATTAAACACTAGTATACAGGTCAATGAAATGGGCATGTTACTAATCAGACACTTTTTCTTTTTTTGTGATTGACATTTTGTTCAGGAAAACTGATCTGAGAGAGCACCATAGTGTGTTAAATGACTTCTGGGAAAGAGGTATGATGAGTAGCAAGAAAGCAGATTTGATTGCAAGGTGTGCAGATGAGACTAAGCTACCAATTTACATGATTAAGGTAATCTCAACATTATTTAATCATTCATACAAAGAAATATATCAAAATATTTAATCTTGAAAAAATATAAATGTTATTACTTCCAAGAAAATGATAACTTTCAGCTAAAAGACATGAGGAAACAGCTGTTCCCCTTAAGAGAATGGTATAAATGAATCATACAGTATCTCTGCCATGCTCTGATTTTATTCCTCCATGCTCTGACAGGTCTGAAACAGATTAACTAAATTGGATTACCTTCAAGCTTCATGCCAACTACAGTACTTTAACTGTACTACAGTGGTCAACAATATTTAGGGTATGTTCACACATGCGGCGTAAGACTGGCGTAGGTGTAATACGCTGATTTCCTCAAAAACCATGGACCATTGGGAGAAAAATGCAGCATGTTATTAAAATCATATGAATAAATATATTGAAAATCATTACACAAACAAAAAACCTGTAATTTAAAAAATATCACTCATTTGATATTCATACATTATACCCTATGTTGCTGTAAAACAACATATAAAAATAGATAAACAGGAAATCGAATGTACCGTATCCAGAATTTTTTTTTTTTTTTTTTTTTTTTTTTTGGAAATGTATGCCACTAATAAAAATTAAAAAATGTTTAATTGGTGTTATTGGTGTTAAACCAAAACCTTAAAATTAATTTGATTATAGTGATTTAAATACTAAAATTATATTGGTGTAATGTATACACTTACCGGTTCAACTAAAAGAACATGGTCGATTTTAACTGGTTTCAATTATGCTAATAGTCCTGTAAAGCAAAATAATGACCATCTTCTGTTTGTATTACTTATAGACATGCAAATTAATCCAGGGGAAGAAAATGAAGAGAATGATGATGGCAGTGTTGAATGTAAAATGCATTCATAAGAACACACACAAAAAAAATACAGGATAATAATAATAGTTGGATTTGTATAGCGCATCATGCGAAAAAGCCTCTATGCGCTTAGTAATTGAGCTCTTTGAGTTTGACATTTTGAAAAAAGTTTATGTTATTTCATGAAACTAAAAAACCTACTGCTTAAACTAAAGCATGGTTGGCCCTTGGCTCCGAGGAGTTCATCCGCCCTTTCTTAAGTACCAGGGAGGTACTGTAACAATATTGAGAATGTAAAATATATTTAACAATTGGTATATATCTGTACTTTCTAGCCTACATAGCTTAGTCTTTCCTTATTCCTCCACGTTCACTAAGGCTCTCCTATCAACTAAAGCCAAATAAATTCCCATCTTATACTCTTATATAGGGTGATGTATGCAAATTAAGGCTTCAGTCATGGCATAGTTTTGATTGGTGGTTCGAACTTTGCGGACCGATTACTAACCACTCACTGTGTTATGGTTAGCGCAGATTGATTGTATGCTACTGCAGTAACTGTCTCTTATACACATCTAGATGTGTATAAGAGACAGTATTTATGGTAATAATATGTATACTAAGCCTGAAGGTGGCGCTTTCCTACGGCAGCCATCTTGGATGGTACACATACACAACTCTGCATTGCTCCGCCATCTTGTCAGCACTCTAGTTGTTTAATAGCTCTATGCATTAGACTGAAATTATATTCTTCATTTCAACATTAATTTTACCGATATTGTGGTGTATTTTCGTTCATGAGACTCGCTTCGCAGAAAAAATGAATAAATGTTCTGTATCTACTCAACGCCAGTTAAGGTAATTGTAAACTTTAAATGAAAGAAGAACACACTCGAGCATCCACAACACTTTATAGTTTATTGCTGAACAACACAGCAAACAATTCAGGGTCACCATTAACAAACAACACGCCGCAACAACAACAGCGCGAGAGCATGCTGGGATAAGCAAAAAGGCCAATGCAAATTAATGCGCGGCAGTACTTATCAACAGTATGTTAAACAACAGTCTAACCACAATTGGCGTGACCTCTTTTCCCTTTAAGCTTTTTTTTAAAATTATTATTTATTTATTTATGTTTTAAGGAAAACAGGAACCAGAAATGGACACAACACAACAAAAGGAAAAATGTGAAATAAAAAGCATAATAAACTCATCTCAAATGAGGTTATTACTTGGGAGACCAAAAAAGGTCAGATCAATTGAGTTCGTAAAACATCAAGGAACATAGGCGTCGTACGCAGTCTGGTCGAACGCCGGAGAACAGGAGGGAGTTTGGTTGGGGAGAGACCGATTGCGGAAACTGGATCTGTGGTAGTATCACTAAGGGGTGACATAGTGGTGTGGCAGTCGGGGAGCGAGGTGGTAGTGTCGATGGGGTCAATGCTGTGTGGGCCAAAGTGATGCGGAGGGGTCACAGGAGGCGGACATTCAGGGGAAATGAGATTGTCTGACAACTCAGCGGTGAGGGATGACAGGGAGTTCTAACTGACCATCATCTTCCTGGGGTGTGTGAAAATCTAACGGTGGTACAAATGGAGAAATGGGAGGTTCAACCAAAGAACTTAAATAGCAGAAGAATGAGCTGCTCCGCGTATTTTCATTAAAATCGATGGAACTTTTGCCCTTCTGCGGTTGCAGTAAAATTTTAACATTTTACTAAGTGGAGAAACCAAATGAAACAAGCGAACAAGAGCAGCGCCTTTATTATGTTTATATAGCGCCGCCACGCGGTTGCAGTAAAATTGCTCTCCGTGTACCCATAATGCCTTTTGAACGGATGTTCCACTATATTGGGAAGCTGCTCTATCTTCTGCTATTTATTATCTTTGGTTCAACCTTGAAGCAATCGGATTTCTTCACCCTGTAAGTGTTGGACCTAAGTTGTGTATCGGTGAATTTCCGAATGTTTCACCATTCACCGTCGACTGCTGATGATACCATACCTATTTTGACCCTTTGACTTATTTAAGTCGCGGTGCAAGTACACAAGTTCACCTGTTAAAACGTCAGGACGGGTCGGTTGGAGTTTGTTGGGGCATTTGGAACGTTCGCTATGTTCATGGTTGACCATCCGTTGGTCATGCTGTTTGTGTATGAGTGTAATGCCATTAAAATGAAGTTGAGAGTTTGTAAACTGGTCTCGCTGGTACCAAATCTCTCTCGCTGAAAGTCCTCTAGAACGGATTCTGGAGTTTAACGTGGCGGTAGCAATGGCAAGGGACAAGTGGGAGACAGGCCCACCCGTGGGATCGATGATGAGAAGCTCCTTTTCAAGGTCCTGAACGGCCCTTTCAGCCACTGGATTTTTGTTGGTATTCTTAACACAACCAAGCTCAATGGAAATTCTAAACTGGTCAAGGGTCTTGTCATAACGAAGGGAGGCGAATCCCGGACAAGAGTCTGTGCGGATAACTGCGGCCGGACCATCCAGGGCGTAACTCGATGCACAGTTCAACTAAGGCATCACGCAAGGTGTCGTGGCGTTCATCAGAGATGATCTTAGTAACTGTGTAATTCAGAAGCGCATTCGCGTACTACAAGAATGTTTTGGCGGGTACGTCGCAGGACATCGGCTGCAAAGCTGAGGCCTATGCCAACAGGGGGTTCTTCGCTGGTTTGAGGGGTAGAAGTTACTGGACTGGACACACAGAGGCACAGAGGTGACAGGAAGAAGTGACAGATTCGATAGAATTGTCAAGGTCAAGTGCAAAGAAATATCTACGTACAATGAGTCCAAGTTGGTACTTGCTGGGGTGGTCAAGTTGGATATGGAGGGCAGTTAATAGAGAAGCAAGAGCATGTTGTGGGACAATTTGTTCCTGGCGTCGAAGTAACGGATTATTGACACGGACGACGATAAGGCCGTCGTCTGCAATGTGGGAAACCTGGAGGTAACGCTTAACGTCTCTTACGCCGGTCTGTCGCTTGGAGGGTCTAGTGCCCTGGCTGAGGTGGGCATGGGTACGCCTAAGACTGGGACATTCGCTCTGTATGGACTTCCATGAAGGACGACCGGTGAAGGGAAGACGAACATTGCCATCGATGACATCACGAATGGAAGTACCAAAAAAAGGTTAAAGTGGTAGATCGGTCAACGAAGGAGCAGATTTGGCAATTTGGGTGAGTGCAGTCTGGGGCATTTCGACTGGCAAAATCAGAAGGAATATTTACTTTGCCCGCAAGATGACGAAGAGTGGCATTGTAACGGCTGAGGGTTGACGAGAATGATGTGACTCTTGGGCTGGCGGAAAATTCGCCTCTGCAGAGCTTTTCATATGCCTGGACACATGGTTTGCTGTCCGTTAGGACTATGGGGTGGCTAGAGGACTGAATGACATAAGGATCGAAGTGCTTTACGGCGGTGCTAATGGCCAGGGCTTCGATCTCGCACGGTAGCCATGTAGGTTGTTTGCTTCGTAATTTAGCACTAAAGAAACCACACAGGAGGAGTTTACTGTTTCTGGTAACATGCAAAGTAGCACCTAGTCCATGCTTTGAAGCCGAAGCATCCGTGACGATCCAAAGCTGATCATCAGGTCTAGGAATGGTAAGAGTTTTGGAGGAATTAAGGTGGGACTGGGCATTGGACAATTCTGCAAGGAGTTCATCTGACCATATGATCGAGTCATTCGACTCGTGTCCGGCTACGGCAGTTTCGAGAGGGGACAGAGTTTGAGAACAGTGGGGAATTGCTCGGCTGAGTACTTTATATGCACCTAGAAATAAGCGAAGCTCACGAACAGTTTTGGGAGGGCAGCACGATGACGGGGCGGCGATGCGGTGTGAACTACCTGTGAGAGTTCCAGAGGACCAGATCCAACCTAGTATAGTGGTCGATCTTGGACAAATGTAAGTTTTGTGAGGGGACAGTCTGAGTTGAGAATTTTGGAGGGCTGATAAAACCTTTTCCCAAGTGGCAAGTACCTCGTCAATCGTATTACCTCCACAATAGAGGTCATCGGCGATCTTTGTTACGTGGCCCTCAACGAGTAAATCGCCCAGTACCTTACACATCAACTCTTCCAAGGCAGTTTCTGACCCGGGCATACCCATGGCCGACCTTGTGTAAACACGCAGGCCACGAAAAGGTGTAGCGACACCACAAATTCATAGAAAGTTTATCCAAAGGGATTTGGTAAAAGGCGCTGGACAAGTCAGTTTTAACTATGTACTGCCACTGGCTGATTTTGCGCAGAGTAGAATCAACGTCGGGCATGACGGAGGGTTGGGGTTTGCTGTAACGGCAACTTCGGAAAATGCTGTCACGAGTAGAAATGAGCCATTGGGTTTTTTGACAAGGAAAGAGGGCTTAACATACTCTACGCTGACACCCAGGTCTTCAGGGCGGGCAAATATTCTGAGGGCTTCAAGCTCATCAAATTTCTGTTGGAGTGTCTGGAGTTTGTTAGTGTTATAGAGGGGAAGACGCCCTTTTCTTTGTGGGGGGAGTGTCGGGCCAATATTAACAACAGCTTTGAAGTGTCCGGCAAAACCATTGTAACCGGGGCAGTCAGACTAAAATACATCAGAGAATCTCGCCACAACAGAGAGAAATCGCTGTCTGTCAGACTGGCTCAAGATATGGTCTGGGTCAATGCTAATGGATGGGTAACTTTTGTCGGGAACCACTATGGATGGTTGTAGAGGAGGTGCGGACTGCGGGTTAATCGAGGTGGGGCTGAAGGAGGGAGTGACTTGGCAAATGTGCGCATGCTTGCAAACAGAGACAGGGTCAAAGGTATCATTCGGAATCCGTATCCCCACACTTCTGACTATGGCTGGAGTGGGCAATGTAGAATAGTTGTTAGTGTAATGGGGCTGAATGTCATATTCACGGTCAGTATTGTCCAACTCGGACGGCAAAGAGACCTTAAGAAATTCTCCCTGAAGGACAGTAGTTTTTTTAGGAGGACCCGTAACGACGTGAGTGAAGCGAGCAGCCATAGGGGGTTGTGGAGAAGGAGAATCGCTCCCGTACTTATAAATGACACCCCCTGCATTGATCTGGCGAAACTTTGGCCTAACACTAAAATCATTGAGCTCCATAAAGGGGCTACCAGCAAGAATTTCAGACTCTCTCATTTGACATGCACTGCGGGTTTCCTCAGTATCATCATCTATAATGTCCAAGACTTGTCGGGCTTTGCGCATGAACCGCTTATCACTATCAGGAAGGAACTTGCATTGGCTGAGGAAGTGCTTACTGGGCCTGTCTGCAGTTTTGCACAATGGACACGACTTGACATTTTGGCGTTTAAACGGGCTTGGGGTTGATCGTGATGGAACAGTAGATGACCGAAGAGCCGTAACGTCGGACGTGGCATGTAATTCTCTGACTAATGACTCAAGGGCTTGTGATATCTCAGGTTTTAATGATGCCAATGTGCGTGAACGAAGCTCAGGTGCATATCTCTGTTTAACGAGTCGTGGTAAGTCCGGATGAATTAGGCGGAGCCAGTGAAGGACAACCATGTTCTCAAGGGTAGGAGTAAGTTCCTCTTCCTCTGCATTAACTTGCCCGTGGTGTGTGATGTTTGACTCTGGTGTCAAGAGAGAGTCTTCTATAAAGGCGCATACTCGCTGATAAAGATCTTCATAACGTTCATCAACTCCTAACTTAATGTCATTTAGAACTAAAAAATGGCTTCCACTGGTTTGGAAGCCGTAGTGCAGTCTGATTAATTGCCACATTGCAGCTAACGAAGTGGAGCCTTTAACTATGGAGCTCCGCGCAATAATGGGGCAATAATTGGCGATTTGGCCTAGCAAAGCTCAACGATATTGTATTTCTGTAGAGCAGTTTTGCGAACGGCTGTATGAACGTCATCGGCGTCGTCTACGAACCCTCGGAGGGGCTGAGCTCTAGACTTTTTTCAACCAACTAGCGCCGATAAACGGGGTGAACGTGGAATCTAAAGATAGTGTGTACATAATGTTATTTTTCCACGCTTCGAAACTAGTTATTGTTTCTGTTCGTGTTAAACTCCACTGTTTGGGAGCACGGTTGTTGTTGTTTGCCATTGTGAGATCGGTCACCACAGACTCGTCGTGTAAACAGCACTGGGTACTCGTCCGATGTAGACGGTAGGTATTTTTCGATTTTCAGGTCTTTTACGTACCGTGGTATGTCGTGGGGATTCGAAACCGCTGCCACCACGCCAGTCTAGGTAATTGTAAACTTTAAATGAAAGAAGAACACACTCGAGCATACACAACACTTTATAGTTTATTGCTGAACAACACAGCGAACAATTCAGGGTCACCATTAACAAACAACACGCCGCAACCAGCGTGACCACTCACAATTTTTGATATACCCAATGACTGGGTCGAAATTACCCAAGATTAAGCAAAAATTGCCCAAAATTACCCAAGCTTCCTGAAAATGCATTAAAATTTTTAAAAAACCGTGTTTTTCGCATGTATAGTTTCCCTTTTAGTTCAATTTATAAACCATTTTTTATTGTAATTGTTTGTGTTAATTATTAAAATGAATATTCATGAGGTGATAATACGGATAGAAAAATATGCCTTCAGTCGGCCAGTGTTATCAGTAGATCAGTGATCAAGTTTTATTATGTAATGCATTAATTAGGTAAGATCAATGGCAACGCAAATCTCAAATAAACAATTCAGAACCCATGCTTATAGCAATTAACAGTCAATTAACAATGTTATGTGCACTTCGTAGAGTTTTGCTTACTTGAATGGATTGAAATATACTTTGTTACTTCTTAATTCTTCCTCTGTGACAAAAATTTAATTGTCTTAGTAAAAAAAAATTACCCAAGGATTTGAACGGAATACCCAAGAACCCAAGACCAAGTCAAAATACCCAAAATCTTGGGTAAATACCCAAGCAGTGGTCACACTGGCCGCAACAACAACAGCGCGAGAGCATGCTGGGATAAGCAAAAAGGCCAATGCAAATTAATGCGTGGCAGTACTTATCAACAGTATGTTATAAACAACAGTCTAACCACAATTGGCGCAAATGTTCGTTTTGTGCACCTTAGTCCAACATTTTCAAAATGACAGTTTAATTTTACATAAGAACATTCGTAAATTTTCAATTGCTATAACTTTTCATTTTCTTGGTCTATTTTCACAAATCAAATTGCAGTTTATAGAAGCATTTAACAAGCTCGCAGTAAAAAAAAAACCAGATGTAACAGACATTGCGAAGTACCAAAAATTAATAAAATAGTAACTAACACCATAAAACGTATGGCACGCATAGACTAATAATTCACGGCTGTACTCGCAACTAGTATCGGATTGTCGATGCCACAGTAAAGATCAATGGACTGTACGCCCACGCTATGTTCGAGAAGAGTGCGTCTTTCTTTTGAATTACCTTGTTCTGATGTCATTTTTCACGCGTATTTCAGTCTATTGTTGGACGTTGAGCTATTATACTCTCACGTACACTACCAGTAGATATCGGTCTACATGGTTTTCTTTGTTATTTCCTTCTAATCCAACAATAAGTGGTGTACAGGATGGGAGCATTGACTAGGGTGCGATGAGGTGGAATAGGAGGGGTCCGTGGCTAAAAATAGGCGTTTCCTGATCATGGGTTCAAATCCTGGCGCCACCACTGGAAAGTTTTGAGTTATGAATTGGTACGTCGTCTATCGAGTAATAATAGGTGTAATGACTAGAAACTAGTAATCAATAACCTATGTCCTAATTAATATTGACATTAATATTATTGTGCTGCCACTGCATAGTCAGGGGGAACCTAACGATCGCCATGGACCAACGCGTAGACTAAAGACAAAATGATTGCGTCACCTAAGTATTGCGTGTCAATTTATGCAGATCCTGACATTGGTTTTGCCCTCCCATGGCAAAAGGGCATAACTGACAATTTGCTGTTTTGAAGATATTGAGCAAAACGTGTAATTTATTTAGCCCTAAAATTTGTTTTAGTATTTGATTTCATGGTTAATGTATTCAAATAGACAAATAATGTCTCTTCCAGTATAGCACACATTTTTTTGTATAAATATTGATTTTCGCGCTAAAAATGTCAGTTATGCCCTTTTGACGTGGGTTTTCTAATTCAAGACATGTCGACAAACTTTTGCAAAGGGATATAAGTACACAGTTTAGTTCCTTTCAACGCAATTTTAAGTCAGATTATTCAAAAATAACATTCAATATATAATTTCATATGTTAGTCATGTATTATTATTATTATTATTATTTTTTTTTATTAGCAAATCTTCTCTGTAATCCAAATTCAAGTAATAATAAAATGATTACGAATGTTATTGTTTTTTTTTATATTCTAATAAAATATTTAGAAAATGTATTATATATTTAGATTTAGATGGAAAGGTAAATTGATGTTTGCTTAGTGAACACAGTTTATTCAAGTAAACTGTGCAGTTATACATTTTTGTCATGCCATTTGCTATGAATACATGTTGTAGTTGTGCCTCTTTGCCATAGTTATTTGCTAAATAATCGTTTTAGTTGTCCCTCTTTCCCACTGTTAATTCTAGTAAAATGTGAATTGTTATTCGGCCATGGTTAATTATTTTTACTAAAAAGTTACTATTTTCCCATAGATTTATTTCCATAGTATTAAACTGTTGCCATTCAAAGTAAGGCAAGATTATTTAGCATAAATTAACTAGACTTATCATGTTTGCCTAACATTAACTAGACATATGCTACTGTCAAGAATCATACTATTTAACCAATTTCTATTTACAAACTGTGAGTACACAAACAGTATAATAAAAAATAATAAAACTTAACATGCAACCTTTATTGTAACCAGGGAGAAAGCTCTCTTCTGATTGGTTGGCTGTTGAAAGAACGTCACGCTTCAGCGTATCACAGCCTATCTTTGCAGTTATGCCCTTTTGCCTTGGGGATTTACTGAAAA
>NW_022753973.1:229319-232069 GCF_011630105.1 Anneissia japonica
GGGGGCAGTACTGGGTGATCTACAGAAAATCGTGTATTAAATTCGAACATGATATTATTAATATATGTTTACAATATTGGTCGAGCATGCAATCAGTATAAAAATGAATGCTCCTCTAACAAAATATATGACTTAAATTAAGCAGTTCAAATATTGTTTTTCAAAATGTGTCATAATGCATATCATGACACCAAGGGTGTTAAATAAAGTCTTTGACGACACCGCGTATACTATTTACTAACATAGAATGATCTTCTATCACAGTAATGAATTAAATTTTGCGAATTTTTATAAAACATCAGTCGATTAGAATCAAACATAATCCGTCACGTAGGATGTATATTGCTTAATGCGTTTTACTATTAACTATTGGGTGACATGAATATATTTCAGTCAAATAATAATGATGATATTTTATTTCTTATGTTAGATGGACATTGTACTAAGTTCATACCTATGTTGCCAAGCTATTTAGCAGATTCTGCCCATAAAATTATTGACGATTTTTGTATTAGTCATATCTTTAAAAGGCATGGACAATAAGATCAAGTTTAACCTGTCATGTTAAATGACCAATTAAGTTTATCCTGATTAAGTTTACAGTTGTTTTTTGTTTGTTTGTTGTATTTGTTTATTGTGAATATACCAATTATTTATGTTCGTTGCTCATAAGCTTAAGATAAGTCACTTGTTAATGGCTACACCCCTACAGTTTTCTCTTTGGTCAAATAACGACTTTTTGACATATTATTGTATTTATGTATTATTCACCAAAATCATATAATGTACATTTATTTTAATTGTTTTATTTTTTTTTTTGGTATTTCCTTTGCTTTACATTGTACTAAGTCTAGGTCTATGCCTTTTGATTGATTGAGGTGTTGTTTATATTTCTGTGTTTGGATGACCATCAAAGTGATGGGTGCCGCTGTTTCAAAAGCTATTTCTGAATAAATATTATTATTATTATTATTATTATTATTATTATTATTATTATTATTATTATTATTATTATTATTATTATTATTATTATTAAAGGTGTTACTGTAGATCGAAATTAGTGTAGTGAAAACCAGCGCCCCCGTGACCATTTTTTGGGGAACAAGGTTTCTCTACTGATTTAGCATTATTAGGGTATAAATAAAAAAATTGAGCAGGGTGGGGAGAACCTCAAGAAAAAGGGCGGAACAAAATTCAGATATCCCGGCTCATAACTTTACTTATATTCAATGAAAAAGGGTAGTTTTGGTGTCTAAGTATATGTTATTAGAGACACTGAATCCAGTGAAACATGTTTAAAAAACATAAAATGGCAGCCATTTTGAAATTCAAGATGGCAGCTGTAAAACGGTCACCAAATTGAATATTTTAGTATAATTCCACTTCTCTATGAAAAATGGTAAATTTGATGTCTAATCGTATGTTATTGGTCTGTCTTAGTCAAATAAACATAGTTTCAAGAAGCTAGATTGACAGCCATTTTGAAATTCAAGATGGTCGCCACAAAAACCGTCAAAAATAAAAAAAATATTGGTATATATAATTTCACTTCGCGATTAAGAAAAGGTAAATTTGGTATGATATTGGGCTCTCTGAGTCCAATAAACCTGTTTTGAAAAGGCTAGGTTGGCAGACATTTTGAAATTCAAGATGGCCGCCATAAAAATCGGCGAAAATATAATATTTTGATATATACCGTAGGCCTAATTTCACTTCTCGATCAAAATGACAAAAAATGGTAAATTTGGTGTTTAATCATATGTTATTGGGCTCTCTTAGTCCAACAAACATAGTTTCATAAAGCTACAATGACAGCCATTTTGAAATTCAAGATGGCTGCCACGAAAATTTCACTTCTCTCCGATCAAAAAAGTAAATTTGGTGTCTAATCATATGTTATTGGGCTCTTGATATGATTTCGAAAAGGTAGGATAGCAGCTATTTTAAAATTCAAGATAGCCAACACAAAATATAGGCTTATAACTCTGTAAACTTACTGGAATAATTCAAAATGATTAATACAATTACGTAAAAACTTCATCATCCTCATCGTTAGAAAACGAATCCTCATTGTGAGCTGTCGTGCCAAAATGAATGAGTCTTGTACAAAAAATGAAAAATGAGTTATATTACATATATGACTATATAGACTTAGAATTTTAATGAGTTCTGCTAGAGGGTATTTGACTCGAATCTGCTGAAGTAGAGAATCTTTGCTGGCAATCTTGCAAGTGACTTGCACTTGTGCACGATTACCTGAAGCTTTTCGGGTTTGCTTTTGTTATCATTCTATATAAACTTTAAGACAAATTTGGGAAGTTTTTCAATTGTTAAGTTTGTTTAAGAAATAGCAATCGCCACAGGATTTCAGCAGATTTTCCCTCTTTGCTTTCCCAGACCTTATTGAAAATCTTTTCTTTCATGTTTAAAAAAGGCAGAATTGCTATATAGAGCAGGAGCCCAGGGGTGTCAGCATAGCTGGAAAGTTAACCAATTTTTGTGTATATATTAATGTTCTATGTGCCTGTCTATGTAGGAGAATGGGCATCTGACAAGATTTTTAATGGTGGGGTGTACCTGCCAGACACCTCCTTATAGCCCGCCCCCGAAAATTGACCTAGATTAGCTTGTGAGTTAACCCGATAAAACCTACTGGAAAATGTTCGGCATAGTACCAGGTATCATGAGTGGCCACTGCCAGACACTTTTAGTGGTGGGGTGTACCCGCCAGACACCCCCTTATACCCTGC
>NW_022753973.1:232128-240982 GCF_011630105.1 Anneissia japonica
GCCCAATATTCAGTACGAGTAGATTTTCTGTACAAATAAAAATTGTAATGGAACTGGGTTTATTCCATTCGTAGAAGCCTTTTGATAAAGAAAGTTTCCTTTTTTAGGAAGAGTTGCCTCGGTTAAAACTCGCTCGGACTATATGAAATTATCATAAGCTTGAATTGTTAATCTTATTGTAAGGAATACTACAGTAACTTCACGTTCAATTTTAATTACAAGTTGAATTATATAAAATTCAAATTAAATGTCGTAAGTATATAGTTTGCCTATTTGCCTAATTTGGTTTAGAAAAATCTAAAAACTTTTTTTATTACAGGAATGTTAAACTTGCCTTATTTACTCACTTGGTAGTGCTTAATAAATAAATTTTGAATTGGTGCTATATAAGTATTTGTTATGTACCAATTATTAGTATTATCTAATTAGTATCTTATTACTAATTTGATTAAAGACCAAAGTTTGTGATGATTTACCATCTACGCTCGTGCACAGTTGAATATATCATAGCACCATTCTTTTAGGTGCCTTAACATTCTTGAAGACATTTTTTAAGTTCATTGAACATATGACTATACTTTCAGCGTAAGAAAAATAAAGCAATTAACTTACTCAAAATTCAAAGTTACACCCTATATTGAAAAAATGATTATACTGTATGTATTGGGGTATTAGATGGTTACAGTAACTCATGAGATAATCTAGCTCTATTGAAGGGGAATGGTATTAAAGGGGAACGGGTATTAAGGCGATGTGTGGCGGGTACATCCTACAGTACAAAATGTCTGGCAGCGGCCATTTATGATGCCTGGGACAATGCCGAACATTTTACAGTAACTTTTATCAGGTTAACTCACTAAATAATCTAGATCAATTTTTGGGGGACAAGGATCTTTTGTTACTTTTTCGCCAGTGACGTCATGGTAATATCGTATATAATCACCTATAACTTCATAAAAAATAGCCAAAGAACGATTTTAAAGTTGATTCTATTATTAATGGCATATCAAAAATCCACTCTAGAACAAAAAATCATTTTGCTATTTCTCTTTAAAAAAAATTGAGTTGGTTACGTATTCTTTTTTCCATGAATGGATAACCCCAAAGAGAAAATGACTTTGAAGTTCTTAAAAATTCAAGGTTTTCCCCCTCTTGAAAACGGTCAGGTAAACTTTCTCATTCTTATTACAGTAAATAGGCCTATTTATGTGTGTATACGAATGGATAACCCCAAAGAAGAAGGGGGTCCGGGGGCCCTCCCCGGGAAGAATTTGATCACTAGATGGCAGGAAATAAGCTTTCCCGACTTTTGAGGTGACTTTTAATTACTTTTAAGTTTTTTAAATTTTAAGGTTTTCCTGCGCTTGAAAACAGTCAGGTACTTTTCATTCTTATTATTGTAAATACTAGTAGCACTACTATGTGTGTATGTACAGTACATAACAAAAATTGAGTCGCTGCATACATATTCTTTTTTCAATAAATCGATGAATCCCAATTAAGACGGGGGTCGGGGGTCCTCCCCGGGAAAATGTTGGTTCTTAGATGGCGAGAAATGAGTTTTCCGGACTTCTGAAGTGTCTTTTAATTAAAATTCATGGTTTTCCCCTTTTGTAAATGGTCAGGTAAATTTCTATCATTCTTATTATGGTAAATAGGGATATGTGTGTACCGGTACACAGAGAATTTTTTTTTTTACCCAGTCAGCAGCATGCTAACTGGGTTCTGTTTCTAAGCAGTTTCTTCTTTCTTTCTTGACCCAGTCAGCAATGCCGACTGGGTTCTGTTTCTGAGCAGTTTCTTCTTTCTTTCTGGAAACATTTTAAAAGGCAACTAGTGGCAAACTACTGGACCAATTTTATGAAAACTTGGTCAGTAGGACCGGTGCCACCCACCTCCCATTTATGTATTATTCACAACTTGGGGTCAAAGGTCACATAAGGGGCATTGGGGTCAAAAAACCAAAAATCGTATAAAAGACTACTTCTCTCACAAATAACGCAGTCTTGTCCTTTGCACATATACATTGGCATAAGGCAGAGTCTATAGGGTGTTCAGGGATAAGGGGTCAAAGGTCATTAAGGGTAATTTTTTATCTTTTTTTGGAAACATTTCAAAACACTACTAGTGCCAAACGGTTGTGCCGATTTCAACCAAACCTGGTCAGTATAACCGGTGACACCTCTCATACATGGGGTGTCCACTGCTTGGGGTCAAAGGTCACATAGGGGTCATTAGGGTAAAAAAATGAATAAAAGACTTCTTCTGTCACAAATAACATACACAGTCTTGTCCTGGGCACATGTGTATTAGCATAAGGTAGGGTCTCTATGGTGTTCAGCGATTTAGGGTCAAAGGTCATTAAAGGGTTATTTTTGTTCTATCTGGTAACATTTCAAAATGCTACTAATGGCAAACGATTGGACCAAACTCAACCAAAGTTGGTCATTAAGAACCAGCAAAACCTTCTAAACCCCAGTCTGGGATTAGGGGTCATCGGGGTCAAATTTTTAAAATAGCCCAATTGTGCTCGAATTTACCAGGAATGATCCTAAACATGAAAAGTCACAAGGGTCATTTTGGTGAAATATATCAAATATTGCTAGTGACTAACGATTAGACCAATTCCATTAGACAGACTCCTACCAAACCTAGGCTGTTCACAGCTTGAGGTCAAAGGTCACAGTGCTCACCTTAAGGTCAAATACTGAAAAATGACTGTGTTTATGTTCTATTAAACAGTATCTCTAACTTTTTTTGTTTTTGTTTTTGTTTTTTTTCAAGGAGGGGTCAGGACCACCTGACCCCCCAGATCCGCCAATGGAAGAGTTACAACAGATCAGCCATGAACCAATCGAGATGGAGAAGAAGAAGAGGAAGAGGATTAGTTTTGGGCACATTGAATGTAAATTAAAAATACATGAAAGACGATTAAGTTTAATTTTCAATGGAACACCACAGCGATTAATTAGATGATGATAAATTTTACCCTAGAACACTGTCATTTTCGGCAATCTAGAGGTATTTCCCCAAATGTTCCCACCTCAGACCTTAGGTGTGGACTAGGCTGTATAGTAGGTAGGCCAAAAGTAGATACATCAAAGACAATGGAACCGCCACTGAATTATGGCCAGGAAAGCGAACGACATTAAGTTGTTGAAACTGAGGCCATATAAAAAAAATGTTATGGTCGGTAGGCATTGAGGTTGCTTTTACACAGTCAGTGCAACTGACCGGTTTCTGTTTCTGTGCAATTTCTTTCTTCCTTCCTTCCTCCCTCTCCTGGCAACATTTTAAGATGCTACTGGCCACATTTCAATATGCAACTAGTGGCAAACTACTGAACCGATTTTATTATAACTTGGTCATTAGGACCGGTGCCACCTCCCATGGGGTGTTCACAACTTAGTGTCAAGGGTCACATAAGGGTCCTTAGGGTCAAAAAACCAAAAATCGTATAAAAGACCACTCCTCGCACAAATAACATAGCACAGTCTTGTCTTTTGCACATATGCATTGGGGCATTAGGCAGAGTCAATAGGGTGTTTAGGGATTTGGTGTCAAAGGTCATTAAGGGGTAATTTTTATCTTTTTTTTCTGGCAACATTTCAAAATGATACTAGTGCCAAACGGTCCGATTTCAACCAAACCTGGTCTGATTCAGTAAAACCGATGAAACCCCCATACATGGGGTGTTCACCGCTTGGGGTCAAATGTCACATATGGGTCATTAGGGTAAAAAAAATAATTAAAAATGAATATGGGATCAGGGGTCACATAGGGGTCAAATAGTCCAATTGATCTCAAATTTACCAGGAATGATCTTTAGGACCTTCTGAACATGAAAAAATACTCTTCACCTTATAGGTCAAAGTTCATAGGTCAAAGGTCAGTCTTTTCATATTTTTTATGTAGCTCAAATTCATTGTGAATATGTTTTAATATGCTCTTATGTTGCTCTTAATATGTTAATTAAGGTCAAAGGTCAAAAGTTACAGGGGTCATTAGCGTAAAAATTATTAAATATTGCTAATGACAATCATTTGGACAGTACCAAACACAGGGAAACATGTTCACAACTTGAGGTCAAAGGTCACAGGCGTCATCTTGACAAAAATGACTGGGTTCCTGTTCTATTGAACATAGTATCTCTAGTTGGGTTTTTTTTTTGTTTTTGTTTTTTTCTTTTTTTTGTTTTTGTTTTGTTTTGTTTGTTTTGAGGGGGGGGGGGTGGTTTCTGTAATGAAACCACTCACTTGATACATGCCAGTAAAGTAATTATTTTCCCTCAATTCCCTGAAATATGGAGTTATGTTCACTTCGTGAGATGAAGACTTTGGTGTTCTGTGTTGTTACAATTTTTCAGACCGGTAGGTTCCGAATCCTAGATGTTATCTGAAGTAATAGGTTAACACTGTAATTTTAGGCATAATTATAATAGGCTTATAGATTTTATATATAGGCCTAACATAATTATAATATAGATTATAAATAGTATAGGCTTAATACAGGATACATATACACATAATGACAAATATTATATAGGCCTTTATATAGGTGCCGATATATAAATAACCAATATGGTGGCGCTAAGAGAGCCAGGGGCTACATCGCCCGTCGGGAAGGCTTTGCCCCCCCCCCCCATGTCTGGGAGAAGTACCACAATTCGTCGGGGAGAAACAAAGATTATTACCGTATTTTCTACATATTAATGTAGACTCTAATATCGATTGAATAAGCCTTTGAAACTCCTAAATTGTCATATATTTTTGTTGTCATAGTTTCACACTGGATTTTGAGCGACGCCGGACCACGCCCACTTTTACTCGTCAGGAACATCAGTCCCCCTCCCCCAATTGGGGACCTTGACCCCGTCGGGCAAGCAGGGCCGCCGAGAGCGGCTGCGGGCCCCGGGGCATCTGCGCTGCCCTGGCCCATTGGTTGGGGTCTTGGACCGCCGACGACATGACAAGGGGATTAAATTACATCTTAGTCACATTTTCCGTTCATAGGCAAATTAGCCTAAATATGCAAATTAGGAGTGAAAAATTAGGGTTTATATGTGCTGGGAACCGCTGGAATTAGAGAGTTCCTTTCTTTTCCAAATTGTTCAGACCATGCATATTTCTATTTGCTTTAATGTGAAATTTGCTTTAAAAATGACCGGAAATGCCATACTTTGACCCTATTTGCAAATTTTCCCTATTCCCACGACTACTGACTGTAAAAAGTTTGTTTGGTCTCAAACTACGCATATTCAAGTTCCGATTCACTGTAATTCACTCAGAAATTGCACAAACTACGTTCCTGACCTTTGATCCTGCAGGCCTATGTGCAGCTGCAATACAATGCCTATTACTATATTATTTAAGTAATACAGTTTTAATAGATAATATTAATTTAACATGGACATAATAATCCATACTTAAACAATACATTAAATTTAAATGTAAATATAATAACGTTAACGAATAAATAACAATAATTAAAACGTGTACCACTACAGTAATAAGATTAATATTTTTCAATCTTATAATCAATTTTATATAGCCGGAGTTAGTATTGACCTAGGCTACTATGGCTAACGACAGGTACGCTTTCTCCAACATAAAGGCTTTTTCTATGAATGGAATGACCTGTACGAAACACGAACTCATGTAGACCAAACCCAGTACAGTTACGATTTTAATCGTGCGGGAAATATCCTGAAGATGCAGTACAGATGGCGGAAACCTTTTTGGTCAAGTGTCTTAAACCATCAACAGACCTGGAGACATCTGCGCCTTGCTGCATTTGATAGCAATACCCACAAGATGGACTTTGAGAGAACAGCTTGTACCTTAACTAATGCAAGAAAACATATCTATAGAAGCTACTACCAACAGCAGCTGTGGGTCCAAGCCCCATTTAGAGATGCCACATCAATTATCAATGATGAGAATTTTGGTTTTGTAAGGAGTGGCAGGTTATTAGTCCCTGATATTGTGATCTCGAAACCTGATGGCCTGCCAGATCCCTGCACGTGTGGTCAATGTGCTCGCAAGAATTCGTGTCCCTGTAGAAGAGCTGGGATAAAGTGTTGCAAGTACTGTAGGCCTAAATGTAAGGGTGGTGATCGTTGTAAAAACCCAATCACTGAGTAAATGCTGCTGATTGATGGAAATACAATTTATTGTTAATTTCTGATAAATTCACAACTTCTAAACAATATGACATCAAAGTCAATATATTTGACCTATTATTATGAAGTTACACACACCTAATGTGAGCTGCCAGGTCAAAGGTCAAAACTGTAGTCTAGGTGCCTTCAAAAATTTGAACCAAAAGTGAGCAAAACTAATTATATGAATAATTTGAAACCGAAACCAAGTTTTTACAGTCATTAGACTTTGGAATAGGGAAAACTTGTAAATAGGGTCAAAGGTCAAATATGGCATTTCCGGTCAATTTAAAGCAAATCTCTCATTAGAACAAATAGAATTTATATGCATGGTCTGAACAATTTAAAAAAGAAAGCAACCCGCTATGACCAGCGGTTCTCAGCACATGGAACCCTATTTTTTCACTCCTAATTTGCATATTCAAGCTAATTTTAATATGAACGGAAAATATGACATGTAATTTTATGAATTTAATCCCCTTGTCACGTGTGCTCATTTAGAACAAAATCCCCTTCATTTGCTATTTCCTTATACCGTCTAGCTTAATTTCAAAATACTCCTACCCTATAAAAATGGGGCGTGGTCATTTAATAAAGGGCGTGGTCATTTTCGGGCTGTTCGTCCGGGATATAAATTTTGGCACACATCCCATGTTATTCCTAGGGTTCATATTAGTCTATAACAGTTGAGAAATTCTCATGTCAGGTCCTCTACTAATAACAGGTATCAAAATTTACAGTGGCGGATCCATGAATTTGAAATAGAGGGGCCACAGAGAAGGACTTTACAGATGGACGGTATCTACCTCAGTCCCAAGATGGTTGGGGCTGAGGTAAGAAAATTTATTGTTACAGCACCTCCGGACGTCCGGAAATGGCATTCTTAGACTTAAATTTGAGTAGAATTTTCTTTTTTTCTAAATTTTTGTTAAATTTTGAAAGATTTAGGGGGTGGGCCGGGCCTCCCCGTGAATCCGCCATTGATTTAATATATTACTAATTCAGTATTTATTTGACAATTTACTATTTGATACATTGTAAACATAAAATGTAGAGTAGTAGAAGTTATGAAAATATTCATGAAAAAGAATTAGAAGCGATTAATTACCAGCTTTCATCGTTAAACGGTGCTTTATATATTTACAATTCTCATAGGAAAAACACGTGAATGATACTGGATGAATGTATACGTTTAATAATTTTATTTATTTATTTTATTATATTATGTTTTACCTTGCCCTGGTTTCCCCGGCCTCTCGGTGCCACTGGGGGAAAGCATCCAGGTCCTAGGTTTAGAAGTCTCATGCAAAACTAAACAGGGCTGCAAACTCTTTTCGATATCGGTATCCTGATGGATTTTCAAATAGAGGGCGCTAAGCCCTCGATGATCTCTATCTACGGCTCTGGATGATCTGAGAGATGGCTGCTGCAGAGGCTACATGTACAATAGCAAATGTTCATGTCTTATTTTTTGCTAAAAGTCGAGAGCTATCTGGCAAAACAGAAACGTACCTCGACGTTCCAAGTGATATCAATGCAGCGGAGCTGTTGAAAAGATTGATTGCATTATATCCAAGGTAGCCCCAGTTTGCATTAATGTTGAGTTTTACAAGACTAACCTAGACCTAAGCCTTACTGTTGTGGGCACTGCACGGAGGCGTGACGCTGATGCCTCCTAGCCTATGCCTGGGCGTTGGCACGCGTACCCAAACCAACCCGTACCACTTTGGCTAACCCGTGCACAGATTTTAGTCGAACATTTAGTTTAATTGGTGATCCGCTTCTCGAGCGGATCACCTCTTGTTATTGTCAGAGATCTTCTTACTTCATCTTTTTTTTTGGTGATCCGCTTCTCGAGCGGATCACCTCTTGTTATTGTCAGAGATCGATCTTCTTACTTCATCTTTTTTTATTCTACCTTTCCTTCCATTTCTGTTCGCACGATATCTCAAAATTGCTACGAGGTACGCACAAGATCGCTTCATCGATCATTTTGGCTTCGCCTGGAATAGACATGGTAAGGTTTTCAAGGTGACCAGTCATGCGTGATGTCAGCTACGCACAATTTTGCGTTTTTACATTATCGATCATATCAGCCTAACCAATTGCTATTTTGAAATCGTATTAAGTAAGCATTAACTTCAGGTCAATGTTAAATGTTCTGTACCATAGTTTTACGCGTGTGCTTCGTAACGCGTGCGTCAAAATTTCAAAATGCTCGAAATCACTTTTTGACTAAATTACAGCACGTTACATGCCATTTTGAACATTTCAAATTTTTTTTAAATTTACCACTACGATTGCACATTTTTACGCGCGCAGCACTTACGGAAGCTAGAAATTAAGTTTTTTTGTCACATTTTAAGTTCCTGACATTGTTTTTACAAGTTTCCGATCATTTCAATCAACTTATGGCCAATAACAATGCCGTACGCACGCATCAAACATAGTGAACTTTGTGCGCATTTGTGCCGATATACAGTGAAATTTTGCTAAAATCAGGCCTAATTTTAAACAGTTACAGCTCTTTAGGATGAAAGGTGACCCCAAATTTTTATTACATATTCTGAAAGCACATCAGTTGTAAATATGATTTTATAGGTCATAATGGCTGATCGACATTATGACGTCATCAAATATTGCCATCTGAATTCAACAAACTGAATATTATCGATGACCTCATTTTAGCAAATG
>NW_022753973.1:241446-246121 GCF_011630105.1 Anneissia japonica
GGCCTAGCCCCCCAGCCAGGCCTACATCTGTCCTAGCTAGCTAGTTAGGCGGGCCTACTTAAATACAGAAATTGTAAATATTTGTCAGGCTCAGAAGCACGATCAACACTGTTTGGTCCCGGGGTCTGTCTTCCTCAGTTTATTGAAATTGACCCATTCGGATCTCTCATTTTTCTTCTAATTTCGACGTCTTCCCCAGCATCCTCGACATCACCGTAGCTATGTTGACGTCGTTCCACTTGGTTGCTTCCTTTGACCCCGACGCTTTGTTCCCTGGACGCGATGTGAACGCACAACCGGAAATCGTAACCGGGCCCGGATTCCGGTCCGGACTCCGGACCGGAATCCGGGCTTGATGTGAACGTAGCTTTATTCTTGATCGATTGTCTTCCAACTTTGAGTGTGTTGTAGCTGAGCCAATTCTCTTTCATATATGTGGCATTTTTTAAAATTTTGATGACGTCATCATGGTCAAAATATAGGGTTTTGCTTACCCCCCCTCATCTTTCTTTCGTCCAGCCTTTGATGACCCCATATCATCTTAACCATTCGTCATTTCTGAATCATATTAAGTGAGCATAATCTTCAGGTCAAGTTTAAATGTCAAGTACCTTAATTTTCCATTCGCGCGATTTAACCTGCGCGTACGCGTGCGTCAAAATTAATATATGCTTTATATCATGTCTTTTTTTAAATCAGTTATAGCACCTTAGGATGAAAGGTGACCCCTAAATTTTATTACATATTCTGAAAGCACATGAACTGTAGATATGATTTTATATATCATAATAGCTGATCGGACATTGTGACGTCACCATATTGCCATCTGAAGTAAAAAAAACTGAATTTTTATATATGATAAATATTATGAATGATCATTACTCCTTCACCAACAGGCGTTTGTCAATGAAAGTTGATACATATATATCTCATATCAGGAGACAACAGTGACATTAGGATGCGCACGTGCGTCATGAGGTGCACGTACACATGAGTAAATCTTTTAAAATGGTCCAAATTCTTTTTTAACAAACTAAATTAGCGTATTTTGCCATTATCAGCATTTAAATATTGTTCAATCCGCACTGCACACACTTCCTCGTGGGTCAAAGTGCAGCGGATCACCTAACTCTTCCTCAGTGACGAGTTCAAATCTAGTTGGTGATCCGCTAACGTTAGTGGATCACCTCTTGTTATTGTCAGAATCTTTCTTTCTTTTTTCTTTTTCTTCTATCTTTCTCCCCAATTTTGTGACCACGATATCTCAAGATTGCTTTAACCAATCAACATGATATCTTCAGCAATTATTAGTCTTGGGGTGGAATCGATACAATAAGCTTTTCAGCGTGATCAGTCATGCGTGACGTCATCTACGAACAATTTTTTTACGTAGCAAATTGTTTGATTGGTCATAAATTTATCACTGTAAGGACGTTTTCATTGAAACTTGACACAAGTAATTTTCATGTTAAGTACTATCCATTTGCACAGTGCTGTCCGAAGTGCAGCTCATACGCGCACGTACGCGTGCGCTAAAAATTAAATTTGCTCAAAATCACGTTTTGACTAAATTTGTGTATGTTTCAGGTGATTCTGAGCATTTAAACTTTTTCACAAATTTTCAGGTGGTGCGCACATTTTCGCGCGTGCAGATGAGTCAAATTACAATTTTTGACATATTTTGAGTTTCTTACACTGTAATGACATATTTGCATTCTTTTTCAGTAATTTTACGTCTAATAATAGTGCAGTACGCGCACATCCAAGATACGTGTGCATTTGCGCGTTTTTGTCCATTTTCAGTCAAAATGGGTCAAAATTGTACCTATTTTTAATCAGTTATAGTTCATCAGGATGAAAGGTGACCCCCCAACTTTTATTACATATTCTGAAAGCACATGAGTTGTAAATATGATTTTATAGGTCGTAATGGCTGATCGAACATTATGACGTCATCATATTGCCATCTGAATTCAATAAACTGAATATTATCGATGACGTCATTGAAAAAAAAATGCGCATTTGAGCATATCTCGCTTATTCTTAGTCAAATTTCTTCCACTTTTGAGTATGTTATATCTGAGGCAATTCTCTTTCATACATGTGAAATTTTAATACATTTTGATGATGTTATCATGGTCAAAATGTACGGTTTTTCTTACCCCTCTCATTTTTCTTTCGTCAAACCTTTGATGACCCCATAATCACCTTAATCAGTCGTGATTTCTGAATCATATTCAGTGGGCATAAACTTCAGGTCATGGTTAAATGTTAGGTACATTATATTTTTGTGCGCGCGTAATAACGCGAGCGTTCGCGTGCGTCGAAATTAAAATATGCTTTATATCATGTCATTTTCTTAAATCAGTTATAGCTCCTTAGGATAAAAGGTGACCCCCAAGTTTTATTACATATTCTAAAAGCACATGAGTTGTAGATATGATTTTATATATCATAATAGCTGATTGGACATTGTGACGTCACCATATTTCCATCTGAATATAAAAAAACTGAATTTTTATATATGATAAATACTATGAATGATAATTACTCCTTCACCAACAGGCGTTTGTCAATAAAAGTTGATACATATATATATATCTCATATCAGCAGACAACAGTGACATTAAGATGCGCACGTGCGTCATGACGTGCGCGTACGCATGAGTAATCTTTTTCTTCTTTCTCCCCAATTTTGTGACCACGATATCTCAAGATTGCTTCAACCTATCTCAAGATTGCTTCAACCTATCAACATGATATGTTCAACAACCATTAGTCTTGGGGTGGAATCCATACAATAAGCTTTTACGCGTGACGTCATCTAACCGCAATTTTGCGTTTTACGTAGCAAACTGTTTGATTGGTCATAAATTCATCACCGTAAGGACGTTTTCATTGAAACTTAACACAAGTAATTTTCATGTCAAGTACTATCCATATGGACAGTGCTGTCCGAATTGCAGCTCATTACGCGCACGTACGCGTGTGCTAAAAATTAAATTTGCTCAAAATCACGTTTTGACTAAATTTGTGTACGTTTCAGGTGATTCTGAGCATTTAAACTTTTTCACAAATTTTCAGATCGCGCGCGCATTTTCGCGCGTGCAGATGATTCAAATTACAATTTTTGACATTTTGAGTTTCTTACACTGTAATGACATATTTGCATTCTTTTTCATTAATCTTATGTCTAATAATAGTGCAGTACGCGCACATCTAAAATATGTGTGTATTTGCGCGTTTTTATCTATTTTCAGTCAAAATGAGTCAGAATTGTACCTATTTTTAATCAGTTATAGTTCCTCAGGATGAAAGGTAACCCCAATTTTTATTACATATTCTGAAAGCACATGAGTTGTACATATGATTTTATAGGTCATAAGGGCTAATCGGACATTATGACGTCATCATATTGCCATCTGAATTCAACAAACTGAATATTATCGATGACGTCATTTAAAAAAAATGCGCATTTGAGCGTATCTCGCTTATTCTTGGTCGATTGTCTTCCAACTTTGAGTATTTAAATGATGAGTATAGAAATTCAGCAAATATTAATAAATTTAAAGAAATCATTAATCTAATCTAACTTCTGATATTAAATTAATCAATATATTTATACTTTTGTTATGTATTTTGTATTTTTATATTTTACCTCTTATGGCCCTGCACGGCCTTGGTGAAAAACACCCTTGGGTGATCAAGTTTTTCCGTGTTTAAATAAAGTATTTATTATTATTATTATTATATGTTATAGCTGAGGCAATTCTCTTTCATATACTGTATGTGACACTTTTTCACATTTTGATGACGTCATCATGGTCAAAATATAGGGTTTTGCTTACCTCCTCATCTTTCTTTCGTCAAACCTTTGATGACCCCATAATCACCTTAATCATTCGTGATTTCTGAATCATATTTAGTGGGCATAAACTTCAGGTCATGGTTAAATGTTATATACATTATATTTTTGTGCGTGCGTAATATCGCGAGCGTCAAAATTAAAATATGCTTTATATCATGTCTTTTTTTAAATCAGTTATAGCTCCTTAGGATGAAAGGTGACCCCCAACATTTATTACATATTCTGAAAGCACATGAGCTGTAGATATGATTTTATATATCATAATAGCTGATCGGACATTGTGACGTCATCATATTGCCATCTGAATTAAAAAACAAGAAAAAATTTATATTTCTTTTTTTCTCAAAACGTTGATGACGTCATATCATCTTAACCATTCGTCATTTCTGAATAATATTAAATGGGCTTATACTTCAGGTCAAGGTTGAATGTTAGGTATCTTACTTTTTTGTTTGCGCGTCTTAACGTGCGTGTACACGTGCGTCAATATTACATATGCTTATAATTATGCCTATTTATAATCAAATATAACTTCTTAGGATGAAAGGTGACCCCCAATTTTTATTACATATTCTGAGAGCACATGAGTTGTAGATACGATTTTATAGATCATAATGGCTGTTTGGACATTGTGACGTCATAATATTGCCATTTGAATTAAGAAAAAACTGAATATTATACTAGATTTGAACTCGTCACTGAGGACGAGTTAGGTGATCCGCCGTACTTTGACCCTCACGAAGCACGCACGGTTCTGATTGAAAAATATTATATGCTAAAACATGCTCTATTTAAGAGTAATTTTGA
>NW_022753973.1:246732-252736 GCF_011630105.1 Anneissia japonica
GTGAAAAAAAAAAAAATTTCATTCTCCCGCGAAGATATTGCACGCCGCAATGAAAATTGAATTGTAATTGGTGATCGCATCTAGTGGGGATCACCTATTGTTATTGTCAGAGATCTTCTTACTTCGTTGGTGATCCGCTTCACGAGCGGATCACCTCTTGTTATTGTCAGAGATCTTCTTACTTCATCATCTTTTTTTTTTTATTCTACCTTTCCTTCCATTTTTCTGCGCACAATATCTCAAATTTGCCACGAACATTTGGCTTGGCCTGGAATAGTCACAATAAGGTTTTCAATGTGCTCAGTCATACGTGATGTCATCTACGCGCAATTTTGCGTTATCGAATATGTCAGACTAACCAATTGCCATTTCGAAATCCTATTAAGTGAGCATTAACTTCAGGTTAATGTTAAATGTAATGTACCCTAATTTTACGTGTGCGCTTCATAAGGCGCACGTACGCGTGCGTCAAAATTTCAAAATGTTCGAAATCACTTTTTGACTAAATGAGAGCATGTTTCAGGCCATTCTGAGCATTTCAACATTTTTCGAATTTTTGGCGCCATGCGCGCATTTTTCCACGCGCTGCACTTACGGAAGCTGGACATTTGGTTTTTTTAATGTTTTGGGTTCCTGACACTGTATTCACATATTTCCATTCTTTTTTGGTAATCTTAGGGCCAATAGCAATGTTGTACACGCGCATATAACATACAAATCATTGTACGTGTTTTTGTCGACATAGAGCGAAAATAGGCCAAAAGTATGCCTATTTTTAATCAGTTATAGATCCCTAGAATGATAGGTGACCCCCAATTTTTATTACATATTCTGAAAGCACATGAGTTGTAGATATGATTTTTTAGATCAGAATGGCTGATCGGATATTGTGACGTCATCATATTGCCATCTGAATTCGAAGAAACTGATTTTGATCTGTGACGTCATTTTTGAAAATACGCATTTGAGCGTATCTCGCTTGATCGATCGTCTCCCAACTTTAAGTATGTTATAGCTTAGACAATTCTCTTTCATATGTGACTTCCTTTTACATTTTGAAGACGTCATCATTGTCAAAATAAATGTTTTTTCTGACCCCCTAATCTTTCTTTCTTCAAAACTTTGATGACCCCATATCCTAACCAGCTGTCATTTCTGAATCGTATATAATGGGCATAAACTTCAGGCTAAGGTAGAATGTCACGTACCTTAAGCTTTTGTTCGCGCATCATAATGTGCGCATACGTGCGCGTCAAAATTGATATATGCTTAAAATTATGAATATATTTAATCAGTTATAGCTCCTTAGGATGAAAGGTGACCCCCAATGTTTATTACATATTCTGAAAGCACATGAGTTGTAAATATGATTTTATAGACCATTATGACTGATCGGACATTGTGACGTCGTCATATTGACATCTGAATTCAAAAAACTGAATTTTTATATGATAAATATTATAAATGATAAGAAGTCCGTAACCAACAGGCATTTGTCAATGAGAGTTGATACATATCCTGTATCTCATATCAAGAGTCAAAATTTTTTGACATTATCATGCGCGCGTGCGTCATGACGTGCGCGTACATGAGTAAATCTTTTAATGTGCTCCTAATTCCTTTTTAAAAAACTGAATTAACGTATACTTTAGCCCATTTTCAGCATTTTATAATTGTTCAATCCACACTGCGCGCACTTCCTGAGGGTCAAAGTGCGGTGGATCACCTAACTCGTCTGCAGTGACGAGTTCAAATCTAGTTCTTCTTTCTTTCTCCCCAATTTTATTAACACGATATCTCAAAATTGCCAATAGCAACGCACAAGCCCGCTTCACCAAACATTTGGCTTGGCCTGGAATAGTCACAATAAGGTTTTCAATGTACTCAGTCATGCGTGACGTCATCTACACGCAATTTTGCGTTTTTACATTTTCGATCATATCATCCAAACCAGTTGTCATTTCTCAATCATATTCAGTGTGCATCAATTTCAGGTAAAGGTTTTATATCAAGTACCAAAATATTTTGCATGTACGTCGTAACGTGTGCGCACGCATGCTTTAAAATTTCAAAATGCTCGAAATCACATTTTGACTAAATAAGAGCACGTTTCAGGCCATTTTGTGCATTTAATTTTTTTTTAAATTTTCCACTACGCGCACGCATTTTTATGCGCACATCATGTACGGAAGCTAGAAATTACGTTTTCTGACATATTTTGGGTTCCTGACATTGTTTTCACAAATGTCCGATCTTTTCTGTCATCTTATGGCCAATAATAATGCTGTAGGCACGCATCAACGCGTTTGTGCCGATATACAGTGAAATTATGCTAAAATCAGGCTATTTTTAAACAGTTATAGCTCCTTAGGATGAAAGGTGACCCCCAATTTTTATTACGTATTTTGAAAGCACATGAGCTGTGAATATGATGTTATAGATCATAATGGCTGATCGGACATTGTGATGTCATCATATTGCCATCTGAATTCAATAAAACTGAATTTTATCTATGACGTCAATTTTGAAAATACGCATTTGAGCGTATCTCGCTTGGTCGATCGTCTCCCAACTTTGAGTATGTTGTAGCTGAGAATTCTCTTTCACATATATGCCTTCTTTTGACGTCATCATGGATAAAATTAATGGGTTTTTTTTACCCCTTCTCATCTTTCTTTCCTCTAAACATCGATGTCCCCATATCATCTTAACCATTCGTCATTTCTGAATCATATTTAGTGAGCATAAACTTCAGGTCAAGGTTGAATGTCATGTACCTTAATTTTCCGTTCACGCATTTTGGCGTGCGTGTACACGTGCATCAAAATTTATATATGCTTAAAATTATACCTATTTTTGATCAGTTATCGCACCTTAGGATGAAAGGTGACCCCCAATTTTTATTACATATTCTGAAAGCACATGAGTTATAGATATGATTTTATAGATCATTATGGCTGATCGGACATTGTGACGTCATCATATTGCCGTCTGAATTTAAAAAACTGAAGTTTTATATATGATAAATATTATGAATGATAATAAGTCCCTCACCAACAGGCGTTTGTCAATGAGAGTTGATACATATATCTCATATCTGGAGTCAACACTTTGTGACATTACCATGCGCACGTGCGTCATGACGTGCGTGCACAAAGTAAATCTTTTAAAATGCTCCAAATTCTTTTTTTAAAAATGAATTAGCTTATTCTTTAGGCCATTTTCAGCATTTAAAAATAGTTTAATCTGAACCGTGCACACTTCGAGGGTCAATGTGCGGCGGATCACCTAACTCGTCCTCAGTGACGAGTTCAAATCTAGCTTTTATTTTGTTTATAAAGAGTAACTTTTGGCAATTTACTAGAGAGGGCAGCAGACACCTTTTCTGCAACGTCAGACAGTGTTGTTATCATAGAGATATAATAAGAATACTAGAGCGCTAACTGCAATGCATTCGACGTTCCTGAAACGCAGAGCTGGGTCATTCTGTGCCAACTCAACAAATTTTCAGAAAATCATGGCTGGGTACTGTCTCAGATTTTCTTAAAACTCGGATATAATGTGCACCAACATGTCTGACGAACAAACCCAAAATTTGACTTGCCAAAAGTCGTTTAGAAGGTACGGCCATTTGAAATTTTAGGGTCATACCCCTTTTTAGCTCTCAATTATGACATGTTTGTAAGGTTGCATTTTCAATTTGCCATATCTTCAAATAGAGTGATATCTAGACTAACTTTTGGCTGTAGAACTTGAACATGACATGACTTTTGGTATACCGGACCCCGTTAGGAAAATATTGGTTCGTAAAGACCCTAACGTATTTGGTTGCATAATTTTTCTTCCATTGTTAGACCCCATTAAAATACCCAAATCAGTTATTAAATGGGTCTTATGCAACAAATTATTAATATATAGTTGGAAATGTCTCACCACAAAAAATTCCGGATTTTTCGCTTATCATTTTTAGGGGGTAATCATAGGTCAAAAGGTCATTCGGAACAAAAATTACACAAAAATGCCTCGTTTTCATGGTGACCTTTGACCCTGTAGTCAAGTACCCTTGTTGTTAAAACTCGCACCATGAATTAATTTATATATGATAATCATATGTTCCAAATATCAGTTTGGTGTCTTTATCCCTTCATGTTTAAAAAAACAATTTGAAAAGGGTATATTTTTCAATTTGTGACAATATCAGTGCATAAATGTGACAAAATTAATTTTTGAATAACGATAATATTTTAAAAAAATCTGCCTAGACCCCTGAAACTTATAATTCTAAAACAACTTTATAGGCTTATTTCAGGCATGCAGTTAGTTAAGGGATATAGTGTTTCATTAGTAAGATATGTCCCCCCAAAAATGGCCCAAGTGCAAAAATTGCACAATAAAATTGTGTAACTATTGATTTCAAATGAACATAATATCAGGGAATATCAGGGATATCAGGGAAAAAAAATATTATTTTTTACATCTCCCTGATAATATTATCCGTGTACTGTCTAGAGCCATGAAACCTTTTTATTCTAGGACAACTTTTTGTGTTGATTTCAGTTATGCAGTCTGTTAAAGGAATAAATTGTTTAATTAGTATATTATGCCCCAAAATGGCCCAAGTGCAAGAATTATGCAATAAAATTGTGTTACTATTGATTTCAAATGAGCATAATATTATCTGTGAACTGTCTAGAGCCATGAAACCTTTCATTCTAAGACAACTTTTTGTGCTGATTTCAGTTATGCAGTCAGTTAAAGGGATGCATTGTTTAATTAGTAAGATATTTTTCCCCAAAAATGGCCCCCCCCCCCTTTTACATCAAACTGCCGCTACTGGAAAACAAACAGGAATTGGAGTCTAAAAATTTCAGGTTTTTCAATTCACATGAATAACTGTCAGTATAAAAAACTTAAAAAATCTATGAACCCATGGCATGGAATGACCCAACTCTTAAAAACTTTTGTTATTTCTGATTATGTTAAAATACAGTATGTGTAGTTTTCAACATAGTATCTAACCATGAAGGAGCTGAGTACCAAAGCTGAAATTTGGTGTATAAGTAGATCTAATATATCTGGTTAACTGGTGTAAATTTAAGAAAAGATTTTAACTGTCCACACGACGAACCGTTTGGGAAACATAGGCTTTTTTCACTTTTTTAGGGCTGGTCCCAACTTTGAATGGATGCCATTCCATTTTAATTTATTTGATCAGCCTGTGCTTGCTTGTGGCTAGAGACAACTACCCATAGATAATATATACTGTAATATAAGATGTATACACTCACTCATATGGACACAGGGTGACCTCGAAAATCACAAAAAAAATTGCATCATTAAACAAAGTGGCTATTTTGAGTGCAGATACTGTAACTTCAAAAGAGAAGGGATAACAGTCAATCTGATGCATGCCATATTAGTGTAATATGGTGGAAAGTAAGTTAGAATACCAAGTTTGACCTTGATAGCTATTACCAATCTTGAGTTATAAGCTTCCAAAGTTGGAGGAAATTGTGTTTGCGCATCTTGAAGAGCCACGCCCCTTTTTTGGGGTGTCATCTCGGAAACTACATATCCAGTAGGGCTAATCTTTTGTGTATGTTGATTTTTCACATAGTGGATCATTTTTTTTTTTTTATGGAGTTTCATCAAAATCCGAGACGGTCGACCTGGGTGTCACACAGCCTAATATAGGCTCATACGGACATTGTAATTTGTCTGAACAAATACAACCTCAGGACGATAAATAAACTGAACTGACACTGTCTTACAAAAAGTTAAAATAAACTGATTTAATATGATATAGCATATGAATTTTTCAATTATATAGAACATTTAAACCAAAAGAAAACGATCTCAGTTATCAAAAACACCAATTATATTCAGGTGAGTGTTTTGCACTGTACAATAACCTATCGCTCAAGATTCACTGTTAATGGTAAGAATATAATTTTTTTTTTTTAAACAATAACCTAGGCTTATTGGTAATCCTCAATTAACATCA
>NW_022753973.1:252931-267839 GCF_011630105.1 Anneissia japonica
TCTTTTGTGTATGTTGATTTTTCACATAGTGGATCATTTTTTTTTTTTTATGGAGTTTCATCAAAATCCGAGACGGTCGACCTGGGACCTCTAGTTGATTTGACACGGAATTACCCGATATGGGGTCATCAACATTTTGAGGAAAGAATGATGTGAGGGGGTCAGAAAAAACATTTATTTTGACCACGAGGACGTCATCAAAATATAAAATCAAGGATAAGCGAGATACGCTCAAATGCGTATTTTCAAAAATAACGTCATAGATAAAATTCAGTGTCTTTGAATTCAGATGGCAATATGACGACGTCAAAATATCCGATCAGCCATTATGATCTATAAAATCATATTTACAACTCATCTGCTTTCAGAATATGGAATAAAAATCTGGGGCCATAACTGATTAAAATTAGGTCTGATTTTAGCTGATTTTCACTGTATGTCGGCATAAACGCGCGCAAAGATTCCTATGTTTGATGCACGCGTACGGCATTGCTATTGGCCATAAGATGACTAAAAAGAATGGAAATTTGTGAAAACAATGTCAGGAACCAAAAATATGTAAAAAAAAAAACATAATTTATAGCTTCCGGATGTGCTGCGCGCGTAAAAATGCACGAATGTTGAAAATTTCAAAAAAAATTAAAATGCTCAAAATGGCCTGAAACGTGCTCTAATTTAGTCAAAAAGTGATTTTGCGCATTTTGAAATTTTAACGCACACATGCGCGCGTGTTACGATGCGCACACAAAATATTTTGGTATGTGATATTCAACCTTGACCTGATATTTAAGCCCACTAAATATGATTGAGATATGGCAATTGGTTAGGATGATATGATCGATAATGTAAAAACGCAAAATTGCGCGTAGATGACGTCACGCATGACTGAGCACATTGAAAACCTTATTGTGACTATTCCAGACCAAGCTAAATGTTATCTGAAGTGGGCTTGTGTTTTGCTGTGTTAACAAAAATAGCCTGAAAGAAGAAAAAGAACCTGACAATAACAAGAGGTGATCCGCTGGGGAAGCATATCACCAATTACAACCTGCAAGAAAATTACTTCAAATTCAATATTAAGTATGAACCCTAATAAACTAAAACAAACAGAACGTTTAATAGGAATATTCTAGACCTATTTTAAAACACTCAAGTAAAAAAATTAGATGTACTGTAGGCCTACAGCCAGGAAGCCGCCGAGGCCTTCTCCTACTATTCGGAGCCTAGCATAGTTATGAAATCATTGCACGATTTTTACTTGTCTTCATTGACCAAAAAGACAATCAGCAGACGGCGCCGTGTCATCTATCGCTCACGGAGAGTGGAGTTGGATTCGTCGTACGATGCAGTGAGTGCCCGGCTTAACCTCTCGTATAATAATTTTCCTATAGTGTACTATGCGGAGCTACTAATTACTTAGTAGGCCTATGTTCTACTAATAGAATAGTTAGTTGGAGTAACATAGTAAATAAAAAGTTATGTTAACTAAAAATAAATATGTGTTCACTAGGCCTATTTGTAAAAACCTGTCACTACTGTAGGCACTTAGTAAAGTTTACTATTACAAGTATAATAACTTTCAGGTGAGTATTCAGGATAGGAGGACAATTAATTTAATTAAGCAAAATAGTTAAAATTGCTATTCAAATGTCTCAGCAAAATACTACGTTCTGCATAAGTCAGTCAAACAACTCATGTGCTTTCAGAATATGTAATAAATTAGGAATCACCATGCATATGATGCTAGAGTGCTAAAACTGAGTAAAGATAGGCATGATTTTTGCATGTTTTCACTGTATATTGACAAAAACGCACACACGGATTCGTATATTTGATACGCGCCTACAGCATTGTTATTGCCCATAAAATGATTGAAAAATAATGGGAATTTGTAAATACAGTCTCAGGAACCCAAAATATATAACAAAACGTTATTTCTAGCTCAGTACGTGCTGTGCGCGTAAAATTGAACGCACTGTGTAAATTATGGAAAATTTTGGAATGCTGAAAATGACCTGAAACGTACTTTAAATTATAAAAAGTGATATTGAGAATTGTCACACTCATACGCTCACGGACGGTAATGGCACACGAAATTGAACCTTGTCAAGTGTCAATTAAAAACGCCTGTTGGTTGGTAATGCCACACAAGTTTTCCCTTCATATGAACTTTATATCTATCAGTCTGATATCATCGAAATATAGTCTGCTGCCCTCTGTCGTGCATATTCACAGATTTGGAGAAAGAGAGATGAAGGGTCCAAAAAGTAATTCATTTTTTCCATGATGACATCATCATAGCTGAGAATTGTCTCAGCTATAACATACTCAAATGTGGGAGTCGGTTGATGAAGGATAAGAGAGATTCGGTCAAATCCGTATAAAACTTATTATGTCATATATACAAATTAAATTTTTAATTCAGATGGCAATATGATGATGTCACAATGTCTATAAAATCACATCTGCAACTAGTGTCTTCAGAATATGTAAAACAAATTGGGGGTCACGGTTCATCCTAAGGAGCTATAACTGATTAAAAATAGACATGATTTGGAGCATTTCAAAAAATTTGACATACGCGTATGCGCACGATATGACGTTCGAACTGAAAATTAAGATACATGACATTCACCCTTGACCTGAAGTGATTTAGAAATGCCAAATCGTTATGGGAATTGTCAAAGCTTTAAAGAAAAAAAGATGAGGGAGATAAAAAAACTTTCATTTTCACCATGATGATGTCAAAATACAGTCTGCTGCCATCTGCAGTGGTATTTCTTTTACATCTTTTAAGAAAGAGAGATAAACGGCTCCAAAAATTCATTCTTTTTGACCATGATGATGTCATCAAAATGGAAAAAAAGGGACACTTCCGAAAGATAATTGTCTCCACTATAACATACTCACTGGTGGAAGAGGATCGATCAAGAATAAGCAAGATACGTTCAAATGAGTAGAAAAATAATGACGTCATAAATAAAAATTCAGTTTTTTAAAATTCAGATGGCAATATAATGACGTCACAATGTCTGATCAGCCGTAATGATCTATAAAATCATCTACAACTCATGTGCTTTCAGAATATGTAATAAAAATTGGGGGTCACCTTTCCTCCTAAGGAGCTATAACTGATTAAAAATGGGCATAACTTTAAGCATATAAAATTGTTGACGCACGCGTACACACACGTTAAGGGATTGATCAAGGATATGCGAGATATTCTCAAATGCGTATTTTCAAAATAGATAAAATTCAGTTTCTTTGAATTCAGATGGCAATATGATGATGTCACAATGTCCGATCAGCAATCATATTTACAACTCGTGCTTTCAAAATACAGTATATAAAAATTGGGGGGGTCACCTTTCATCCTAGCTATAACTTTAAAAATAGGCCTGATTTTAGCATAATTTCACTGTATATCGGCTCAAATGCGCGCAAAGTTCTTTATGTTTGATGCGTGCGTACGGCATTGTTATTGGCCATAAGATGACTGAAAAGATCAGAACGTAAATTCTAGCTTCCGTACGTGCTGCGCAAGTAAAAATGCATGTTAGTAGTGGAAAATGTAAAAAAATTTAGAACTTCAATTTTTGAATTTTTACGCACATGTGCGCACGCGTTATGAAGGGCACCCGTAAAATTAAGGTACGTTACTTTCAACATTAACCTGAAGTTAATGCTCACTTAATACGATTTTGAAATGGCAATTCGTTAGGCTGATATGACCTATAATGTAAAAACACAAAATTCCGCGTTGATGGCGTCACGCATGACTGAGCGCGTTGAAAAGCTTACTGTGACTATTCCATGCAAAGCCAAATGTTCGTTGAAGTGGACATGTGCGTAGCTCGCGGCAATTTTGAGATAACTTGCGAACAGAAAAGGGGAGAAAGAAAGAGGAATAAAAATAAGATGATGATCCTGACAATAACAAGAGGTGATCCACCCTAGATGCGGATCACCAATAAATGAAAATATAAATATAGTTTTGATAGAATCTATAAATACATAAATTAACTATAAAAAAAAATTGACAAAAAAAAACTACCGGTATCTAGTATTACATCAACACCGTAACAAAACGCATAGGCCTTTATTATAAATAATTCAGAAATTGATAAATATAAATGTACTGGGATTCGACTTTTCACTTCTGGGAACTACAAGAAGAAAAAGAACATTGTTTTTCAAAGTCAAACACTACATACTAAATAACACACTAAAATTATATTCAAATTAATTGTAGTTACAATTTCTCTGAAACAATAACAATCATAAAACTACTTCGCGACCGAAATGCATGAAAATTATGGCGTCTTGGCAATCATGAATTTCTTGTTTTAATGCATGCTCTATCAAAGATAATAATGTCTTCTAACCGGTAAGTTTGGTGTTTATAATACATTATAATATGATTACTATCTAAATAGGCAATCCAGTTTGCATAATGTTCTATATAGAAAATAATATCTTTCATCAAACTTGGGTACAGGTTAGCATACAGGTTGTGCACGGGTTAGCAAGATGGGTATGGTTACGCCAAAATTCTGTGTACGGGTCTTCCAAAATTTGGGTATGTGTTGACATGTTTCCTATGCCTGGTATAGTACTAGTAGTACCAGCATTTTGGCTTAGACCTAGATAGCTAATATTTTATCAGATTCAATCGACCTAAACGATAATGCTAATGAACGAATGAGTCGCATGTCTTCTGGTGACATGGGTTTCCTGCTCTTGCTTCACTTGGAAGTGATGCCAAATAAATAAGTATAAGATAAAATGGAATAAAATCTATTAAATATTAATTATTATGGTAAGCCTAGATAGCATTTTCTATGATTGCTTGTTGCGTGTCATAAAATGAATCATGAAGCTTTAGGCAAGCCTATTCAAATTCAGACAGTTTACACTAGCTACACTTTGTTTTTTTTATAATAACCAGTTAAAAGTTTTGCCCAGGTTCTTATATTTTCGCCAAATTCAGACTCAAAATTTTCTTAATTTTTTACACTTTTCAAAGGTAAATAAATATTATTGTACAGCAGAATATTACCGTACTCGTTTACCTTGAATACTCGAAAGGGTCCCTCAGTTGGGACTTGATATAGAGGAATAACACACGGGCAACTGACGTGAAACTGAAAAATAAACTACTTTTGCTATTTTGTTCTTATAAAATTACGTTCATTTTAATTTTTAATTTCATAGTAATTCTTGTTTTCTGCATTTTGGCTGGCAGCATATTTTTAACACTAATTAACAGGCAATAAATATGTATTTAACCTGTTCCACTTTGTATGATAAAATCTGATGGTTGTCTTCTCTCCAATACACAACCATCTCTACATCAATAAAACATGGATTTGTTTGTGAATAATTATCTTCTTTTTTTCAGACTTGAAATTTTAGAGGAGAGCCTGGTTATTGCTGTGAATCAAGAATATGTAGAAGACAAAACAACCTCACTTAATTTAAAGGAACATTTTGAAATTGCAATTATACCACCATTAAGTGGTGGTTAAATATGGATAGCTCTGCCTCTGGTACGTTTAGCAATTACAGAATATAGAATTATTACTTTTATGTTGAACCAAAAAACGTACAATAGATTACCTGTAACGTTTCATTGGCAGACTGCCAACCTCTTCAGACTGAAGCATGTGCTATAGTGGTCTGGTTTGGTCCAGGTTGCACTGGATTGCGTCACGAACCGCCCTTGATGTTTTAACGGTGGTAGGTCTCTGGGCTTCCCCTCCTGCTTGTACAACCCATCGTATACGTGCGGCAAGTCGTATCCTCCGATGTCTCTGTTTATGTTGTGGTCCCTTTTTCTGATGCAAATTGCCTCTTTTATTTTTCTTGTACTGTATCTATGTTGGATTCAATGACTGTGGCATTCCAATTCGGAACATGATTGTTCTCTACTGCATGATCAGTGATGGCAGATTTGTGATGATCTTGAAGCCCGTGTTTTTACCCCCTGATTGTGTGTTAATACGTCTTTCTTGTGTTCACCAATCCTCACATTGAGCGATCTCCCAGTCTCTCCTACATAGACCTTTTCACAATTGAGACAGTTTACCTAATAACCGACCCCGCACATATCGTCATTCTTGATCTTGTCCTTTGGGTGAACTAGGTTGTTTTTCAATTATTATTATCATGCAGTAGAGGACAAAATCATGTTCCGAATTGGAATGCCACAGTCATTGCAAAAGAATCCAACATAGATAGAAGAAAAATAAAAGAGGCAGTTTGCATCAGAAAAAGGGACCACAACAATAAACAGAGACATCGGAGGATATGACTTGCCGCACATATACGATGGGTTGCTGGAAAAAGTACAAGCATGAGGGGCCCCCGGAGACCTACCACCATTGAAACATCAAGGGCAGTTGGTGGTGCAATCTAGTGCAACCTGGGCCAAACCAGACCACTATAGCACATGCTTCAGTCTGAAGAAGTTGGCAAAGGTTACAGGTAATCTATTGTACATTTTTTGGTTCAACATAAAAGTAATAATTCTAATAAATTGAACTTGGAACCAGATGAATTTATTCAACCCTAAGCACAGAATAGTTTGCTACATACAAGAGCTGCTCCTCACCCCTCCCCTCTTCAGCCCCAGGCTCTTGAAGGTTAAGACTCAAAGAGCCACATGGCCCAGGATGGGGTATCGCATAGAATAAGAATTTGGCTTTCATGAAATTATTCATAACAATTTAGCCAATAAACAATCTTGATTGCCAATGTGAAAGGCTTTGTTGAAATGATTATTTAAATACAGTAGTTTTGCATTTCAGGTATGGCATGCAAAGGGTGCCAAAATGTAATCAAGATTATACCTGATGTTTTAAAATTTGAAGATGCCTATAATATAGTTGGATCTCCATCTTGTGGTGCTATTTCTCTTTTTGCTGGTGAGTTGATTTCATAAGTTGAACATTATTAATATGTGTTATGTATTTATAACCTGTGTTCATCAATGATATTTTGTTCTCCATAGGTACGACGAGAGATCATTTTGAGGGTAAGAAGGTTGCCAGGCTTGAATATGAAGCATACGTTCCTATGGCTGAAAAGGAAATAGAAAATATATGTACAGACATTCGATCAAAATGGCAGGTTGAACACATAGCCGTGTTTCACCGACTGGGGTGAGATATTAAGAATTTATCCAGAAGATCCATTGGAAAAAATGTTATATACAGTAGATGCACATTTGTAATATACTATAAATTAAGGCGAGACTTTTTTTATTCCTTGTTTCACGATCATCGGGGGAGGGCGGAATAAAAGTAAAAGTTTGTTTTCTTATTTAGCAAATAGTTTTGCCAAAAACATCCAGATGGAGGAGATATAAAAATAAAACTTTATTGGTGAATGTAAAATAGAATGGTTAAATGCTTCAAATTTATAATAATTAGAAAGAAATATACATATCTTATTTTTGGATATTTCAAGGCAGTGGAGGGCGTAATAAAAATAAAGAAAAACTTTTATTTTTTTTTTCTGAAATTTCCACTTTCTTGTGGTGGCGGGTGTGCTAATTGGCCAATTATAAAATTTTATTTTTATTTGAAATCATCAATATTTGCAGTCAGCGGGTTCGCTAAACAAGGAATAAAAAAAGTCTCGCCTAAAGGGAAATGTATAATAAATTTTACAACCAAAACTTTAGTCAACTATGTATAGTGTAGATTAGAATAATAAAAAGTTTTAATTTCATCTTCATTAGAATTTTTATCAATTATTATATATTCTAAATTTTACAACTAAAATAAAAAGTTTAACATTTCAACACCAATATCTAATACCTGTTACCTGTTGGTGTCCTCTGCTCGAAGTAGATCGGCTGTCATGAATTTCCATTCTTTTCTATGTTGCGCCATCCTCACACACTTCTCGTAACTCATTCCCGTCTATTCTTTTATGTTGTTAGTCCATGTAAGTCGCGGCCTACCTCTGCCTCTTTTCCCATCAATTTTCCCTTCCAGTATCTCCTCCTGCAATGCTTCCTTCCTTATAAGATGACCAAAGTATTCTAACTTTCTTTTCTTTATTGAGTGTACTAGTGCTCTACTGAGACAACACTTCTGTATTTCTGATTCTATCTTTCCAATAGATTTTCATTATGCACCTATATATCCACATTTCAAAAGCCTGTACTCTGATCATATTTGTGTTTAGCGTCCATGTTTCTGCAGCATATACAGTAATTACCAATATCTAATACTTGCTTCTTTTTCCTTCAAATGGTTGGGTTAGGAGGTGTAAAGTGTAATGGTATAGGCATTAATAATACCTGATTACTTATGGATGCAAGGTGTTAAAAACCAAAAATATAAAGAAATATATAAACTTAGAAAAAAGTGATTTACATTTTTTGCAGCTTAGTTAAGATTGGTGAAGCAAGTGTGATCATTGCCATCTCATCAAATCATCGTAAAGAATCACTAGAAGCTGTACAGTACTGCATCGACAAGCTCAAAGAGATGGTGCCAATTTGGAAAAAGGTAAACACCCCTTTGCAGATATCTAAAGACACTAGCAAAAATGTCCCTACACAGCGTGCATTTAATATATTAAGTCCTACCCTGCTGTCACACACACATTATCATAATGCTTTGTCGTGGTGGTGTCATATTACACCCAAATATGAGCATTGTCACATAAAATGTGATAGTGTGGACAGAGATTTATATGTAAACTCTGCAAGCAGCCAGGCTGTTATCCATAAACTCTAGCTTATGTGGTCATCCATGCCTTAGTGATTGTGAATAACATTTCCTAATAATTATTATAAGTCAATCGTGACGTCATCACTGCAACTCCCAATGTTATTAGCCTATCCCCCACAGTCCAATAATTTCTCAATAGTGGACGCTTGGCTTGATTTTTTTTTAGGTTCGTGTGCAAAAAAATATACTCATTTTTTCACCGCGATGAAAATTGAATTTTAATTGAAAATTACTTTTGTAAAACAAACTTAATGAGGACCCGAAGAAAGTTACTTCAAATTCAATATTAAGTATGAACAAATAAAGAATTCATTGAATCAATGAACCCTCATAATCAAAACAAACAGAACATTTAATAGGAATATTCTAGACCTATTTTAAAGACTCCAGGAACAGATTTGGTTGGATGTAGGCCTACGTCCAGGCAGAAAGCCGCCAAGGCCTCCTCCTACCAGGCCTTAGCTGTAGCCTAGCATAGTTATGATTTTTACCTGCATGCACCGACCAAAAAAGTCAGTGACTGCATTCTCTCTTGAATGCTAAAATGTTTATTTCTGTGACGAATGTCTGTTAAAATAGCATTACAAACAAGTTCTTTCTAACACAATTACAATATGAATTTTGGGAAAACGCCGAACGTTTTACAATTGTGTAAAAAATGATGATCCAATTCAGCTTTAATGAAGCGTAGGGATATCTTCTCATACTTCCTAAGCAAACAAATTGGCAGGTCTTCCGAACTAAAATCCTTAATGATGGAACAAAACAGACGCAAATTGATGAAAATTACAACACATTTTAAGAAAAGAACTAAGGATTTAATTGTAGTAAACATGTTTCGGGTGTTCTCTCTCACCCATCATCAGTACAAACTGAAAGGCGAAATAAACGGAAAGAAAAACCTTGTCATTCTTAACTAAGAGTATTTATACAAAGAATGAATGAATATTAATTAGTGAAAACAAATTGTTACCAATTAAGGTAACGTGACGATCGTTCTAGATAATCATATGCAAGGTGTATAGAACACCTTGCATACATTAGTACAAGAGACAGCCCTAATTTGACGCGTGCGATTTACTACGCGCGCGTATGCGTGCGTTAAAATTTCAAAATGCTTAATATCACTTTTTGACTAAATTAGCTGTCTCTTATACACATCTAGATGTGTATAAGAGACAGACATTTTCGTGCTCACGGGCGTCAAGACGTGCGTGTACGCATGCGTAAGTCTTTTAAAATGCTTTAAATTATTCATTTTTTTAAAAGTAATTACAGCATATGTTAGCATATTATGAAACTTTTCAATCAGCACCGCGCACGCTTCCTGAGGGTCAAAGTACGGCGGATCACCGAATTCGTCCTCAGTGACGAGTTCAAATCTAGTTTACTTAGGTTTTCTTTAGACATTTTTAGCTCTTCGTTGTGACATATTATGGTATTAACAGCAAGTTCAATAGTTTCTTTGAGAGGAATATTTGTAAACAAGCTCTCAACATCAAAGGAAACCATAAATTTATTTTTCATATTTAAATTCCGTACTTCTTTAACAAAACTAAAGGTGTCTTTAGTGCTAAATTCAGTGGGAATACATGGTTTGATGAGCTCACTAAAATATTTAGCAATTACAATAGTTATTCATCGTATCCGTACTGTTATGTACCGCTGATGTGTAGTTAACGCGTACGTACTCAGGAGCACAGATCAGCATAAGTACAGCTAAATGTAAATACGCATACAGTATACTGATCTTATCACTATAGCAACCGATGACTGCTACACTAGTTGGTTATCAAAAACTAAAATTAAAAGAATGGTGATTGGGCTTATTCGACTGGTTCATTTCGTACAAATTTTCATTGAGTATTATTTTCATTCACTGGTTCGTTAAATAGACTTTGTTGACAACGAAAATTAACGTCCACCAGAGTGCGTTAATCAGCGTTAAGTTATCCACGTGACCAAAGAAAACATGGCTGATTGGTGAATTTATAAACAACATTTGTGTTAATATAACTTAGATTAAATTTCATAAAATAAAAATTATAATATTTACCCACATAATTGTAGGCTAACAGAATTCAAACACTGGATGAAAATAAAAACACATACTACCACAATTCGAAGCAATATTGATTACGCAACGTGTATCGCGGTAACTATACAGCCATTTTTTTTTTTGAGTATTTACAAGTTTTGTATTCGACTGGTCGTCTTCGTTGAGTAGGATTTTGCCGCTGCGCAGCTGGGCGTGGTTTAACAAAGAACGACCAGTCGAATATGTCCATTGACTTGTGCATCATACACTAAAGGAAAATTATTATACTTAAGTTATATTTAATGCATTCAAAAATTTTGAGTGTATCTCGCTTATCCTTAATCGATCGTCTTCCAACTTTGAGTATGTTATAGCTGAGACAATTCTCTTTCATATGCTTGACTTTTTTTTACATTTTGATGATGTCATCATGGTAAAAAAAATTGTTTTTTCTGAACCCCCACATCTTTTTTTCCTCAAAACGTTGATGAGCCCATATCATCTTAACCATTCGTCATTTCTGAATCATATTAAGTGAGCATAATCTTCAGGTCAAGGTTAAATGTCAAGTACCTTAATTTTCCATTCGCGTGATTTAACGTGCGCGTACGCGTGCGTCAACATTTATATATGCATAAAATCATGCCTATTTTCAATCAGTTATAGCTCCTTAGGATGAAAGGTGACCCCCAATTTTTATTACATATTCTGAAAGCACATGAGTTGTGGATACGATTTTATAGATCATATTGGCTGATCGGACATTGTGACATCATCATATTGTCATTTGAATTAAGAAAAAACTGAATTTTTATTTATGACGTTATTACTTTTTATACTCGTTTAAACGTATCTCGCTTATTGATTGATTGTCTCCCACCTGTGAGTATGTTATAGCTAAATCAATTCTCTTTCGGACGTGTACCTTTATTTTTCATTTTGATCACGTCAGCATGGTCAAAAAGAATGAATTTTTAGAGCATTCTTATCCCTCATTCTTAAAAGATGTAAAAATACAACAGAGAGAGGGCGGCAGACTGTATTTCGACGCTATCAGACTTCAGTATACAGTATAGGTTATATGAAGGGAAAATTCGTGTGGCATTAATAACTATCAAAAACATGACAATACTTTATTTTGTGTGCCATTACTGTACACGCACACAACGTGACTGATTATTATTATTATTATTGGTGATCTGTATCTAGTGCGGATCACCTCTTGCTAGAGATCCTTTTTTTTTTTTATTCTACATTCTGGCAAATTACTGTTCGCACGATATCTCAAATTTGTAGAGAGCTACAACAAACATTTGGCTTGGCCTGAAATAGTGACAATAAGCTTTGCAAGGTTACCAGTCACGTGTTACGTCATCTACGCGCATTTTTGTGTTTTTTACGCAGTTGATTAAATCAGCCTAACAAATTGACATTTCGAAATCGTATTACGTGAGCATTAACTCGAGTGAAGGTTGAATGTAATGTACACTCATTTTGCGCGTGGGCTTCATAACGCGCGCGTCAAAATTTTAAAATGGTCGAAATCAATTTTTGACTAAATTAGAGCACGTTTTAAGCCTTTCAACATTTTTTTGAGCATTTCAACATTTTTGAAATTTTCGGCATCTCGTGCGCATTTTTACGCGCGCGACACATACAGAAGTTAGAAATATTGTTTTTTAAAATGTTTTAGGTTCCTGACACTGTATTCACAAATTTCTAATCTTTTTTGGACATTTTGGGTCAATAGCAATGCCGTACGCGCATAGAACATAAGAGCATGTGCACGTTTTTTTCGACATAGAGCAAAAATAGGCCAAAAACATGCCTATTTTCAATCAATTATAGCTCCTTAGAAAGAAAGATGACCCCCAATTTTTATTATATATTTTGAAAGCACATGAGTTGTAGATATGATTTTATAGATCATAATGGCTGATCCGACATTGTGACGTCATCATATTGCCATTTGAAATTTAGAAAAATGATTTTTTAACTATGACGTCATTTGTTAAAATATGCATTTAAGCGTATCTTGCTTATCCTTGATCGATTTTCTCCAAACAAACGAGTGTGTTATAACCCAGACAATTCTCTTTTGTAAATGTCAAGTCTGTTTACATTTTGATGACGTCATCATATTTTACATAATTTTTTTTATCTGACCCCTCATCTTTCTTTCCTCTAATCATTGAAACCGCCTGTATCATCATAAATATTTGACATTTCTAAATCATATTCAATTGGCATAAAAGTTCAGGTCAAGGATAAATTTAATGCATGGACATTTTTCGTGCGCGCATCATTGCGTGCGCGTACGCGTGCATTAAAATTTTTCAACAGTTACAGCTCTTTAGGATGAAAGGTGACCCCCAATTTTTATTACATATTCTGAAAGCACATGAGTTGTAAATATGATTTTATAGGTCATAATGGCTGATCGGACATTATGACGTCATCATATTGCCATCTGAATTCAACAAACTGAATATTATCGATGACCTCATTTTAGCAAATGCGCATTTGAGCGTATCTCGCTTATTGATCGATTGTCTTCCAACTTTGAGTATGTTGTAGCTGAGGCAATTCTCTTTCATATATTTGGCATTTTTTTACATTTTGATGACGTCATCATGGTCAAAATATAGGGTTTTGCTTACCCCGCTCTTCTTTCTTTCGTCCAGCCTTTGATGACCCCATAATCACCTTAATCAGTCGTGATTTCTGAAACATATTTAGTGGGTATAAACTTCAGGTCATGGTTAAATGTTATGTACATTATATTTTTGTGCGCGCGTAATAACGTGAGCATTCGCGTGCGTCAAAAATTAATATATGCTTTATATCATGTGTTTTTCAAAATCAGTTATAGCTCCTTAGGATGAAAGGTGACCCCTAACTTTTATTACATATTCTGAAAGCACATGAGCTGTAGATATGATTTTATATATCATAATAGCTGATCGGACATTGTGACGTCATCATATTGCCATCTGAATTCAAAAAAACTGATTTTTTATATATGATAAATATTATGAATGATAATTATTCCTTCACCAACAGGCGTTTGTCAATGAAAGTTGATACATATATATCTCATATCAGGAGACAACAGTGACATTAAGATGCGCACGTGCGTCATGACATGCGCGTACGCATGAGTAAATATTTTTAAATGCTTAAAATTCCTTTTTTAACAAACTAAATTAGCATATTTTGCCATTTTTAGCATTTAAATATTGTTCAATCCGCACCGCACACACTTCCTCGTGGGTCAAAGTGCGGCGGATCACCTAACTCGTCCTCAGTGACAAGTTCAAATCTAGTGGTTAATTTTATCTCGGTCTTCTTACTTTTAGTTAAGTTTAACGTTTTATATCTAAATTGTGTTGCCACCTGTCTCATTATTATATACTACAGGATTCATTGTCCGAAATATCAATTTTAATCCCTCTCCCTCCATAATTCCATAAATTAAATTACAGTAATTAGCAATTTTTCATTGACTTTGTACTACTTTTGACTTTTCTCTGTCTTTCATTTTTAAGTCTAAATTTATTTTATATGATGCTTTCCTTTGATATACTGGGTTATGATTTTTATTGTCTCGTTTGAATTTTTATCAATTGTGTTAATTATTTTTCTGGTTTTGTTTAGCATTAAGTTAAACATATTATTGGTGATACGCTTCCGTGAGCGTATCACCTTTGTTTTCATTCGGATTTTTCTTCTTTTTGGTGATCCGCTAACGTTAGCGGATCACCTCTTGTTATTGTCAGAATCTTTCTTTCTTTATTTTTTTTTCATTTTTTCTTCTTTCTTTCTCCCAAATTTTGTGACCACGATATCTCAATATTGCTTCAACCGATCAACATGATATGTTCAACAATCATTAGTCTTGGGGTGGAAACGGTACAATAAGCTTTTCAGCGTGATCAGTCACGCGTAACTTCACGTAGCAAATTTTTTGATTGATCATTCAGGGGTTTATTTAAGAGCCGGCGGCCGGCGCATTCGATCGGCTACTACGATGTTTTCGCCGGCTACTTCAATCAATGCTGTACAAAAATTAATACAAAAACTACCAATTACATATAGCACAACAGGACTGTAAAGAACCTTA